>NC_136067.1:5777337-6047337 GCF_964261635.1 Lissotriton helveticus | reverse complement strand
ACCAGGAGAGGGCAGAACACAGCCTGAGAGGAGAGCAGACCAGGAGAGGGTAGAACACAGACTGAGAGGAGAGGAGACCAGGAGAGGGTAGAACACAGCTTGAGAGGAGACAGACCAGGAGAGGGCAGAACACAGCCAGAGAGGAGAGCAGACCAGGAGAGGGTAGAACACAGCCTGAGAGGAGAGCAGACCAGGAGAGGGCAGAACACAGCCTGAGAGGAGAGCAGACCAGGAGAGGGTAGAACACAGTCTGAGAGGAGAGGAGACCAGGAGAGGGTAGAACACAGCCTGAGAGGAGAGCAGGAGAGGGTAGAACACAGCCTGAGAGGAGAGCAGGAGAGGGAGAACACAGCCTGACAGGAGAGCAGACTAGGAGAGGGTAGAACTCAGACTGAGAGGAGAGGAGACCAGGGGAGGGTAGAACACAGCCAGAGAGGAGAGCAGACCAGGAGAGGGTAGAACACAGCCTGAGAGGAGACAGACCGGGAGAGGGTAGAACACAGCCTGAGAGGAGACAGACCAGGAGAGGGTAGAACACAGCCTGAGAGGAGACAGACCGGGAGAGGGTAGAACACAGCCTGAGAGGAGAGCAGACCAGGAGAGGGTAGAACACAGCCAGAGAGGAAAGCAGACCGGGAGAGGGTAGAACACAGCCTGAGAGGAGAGCAGACCAGGAGAGGGTAGAACACAGCCAGAGAGGAGAGCAGACCAGGAGAGGGTAGAACACAGCCAGAGAGGAGAGCAGTCCAGAAGAGGTCACACAGCCTGAGAGGAGAGGGTAGAACACAGCCTGAGAGTTGTGCAGACGGGGAGAGGGTAGAACACAGCCTGAGAGTTGTGCAGACGGGGAGAGGATAGAACACAGCCTGAGAGGATACAGACTAGGAGAGGGTAGAACACAGCCTGAGAGGAGAGCAGGAGAGGGTAGAACACAGCCTGAGAGGAGAGGGGACCGGGAGAGGGTAGAACACAGCCTGAGAGGAGAGCAGACCAGGAGAGGGTAGAACACAGCCAGAGAGGAGAGCAGACCGGGAGATGGTAGAACACAGCTTGAGAGGAGACAGACCAGGAGAGGGCAGAACACAGCTTGAGAGGAGACAGACCAGGCGAGGGCAGAACACAGCTTGAGAGGAGACAGACCAGGAGAGGGCAGAACACAGCCAGAGAGGAGACAGACCGGGAGAGGGTAGAACACAGCCTGAGAGGAGACAGACCAGGAGAGGGCAGAACACAGCCAGAGAGGACAGCAGACCAGGAGAGGGTAGAACACAGCTTGAGAGGAGACAGACCAGGAGAGGGCAGAACACAGCCAGAGAGGAGAGCAGACCAGGAGAGGGTAGAACACAGCCTGAGAGGAGACAGACCGGGAGAGGGTAGAACACAGCCTGAGAGGAGACAGACAAGGAGAGGGCAGAACACAGCCAGAGAGGAGAGCAGACCAGGAGAGGGTAGAACACAGCCTGAGAGGAAACAGACCGGGAGAGGGTAGAACACAGCCTGAGAGGAGAGCAGACCCGGAGAGGGTAGAAAACAGCCTGAGAGGAGAGCAGGAGAGGGTAGAACACAGCCAGAGAGGAGAGCAGACCAGAAGAGGTCACACAGCCTGAGAGGAGAGGGTAGAACACAGCCTGAGAGTTGTGCAGACGGGGAGAGGGTAGAACACAGCCTGAGAGTTGTGCAGACGGGGAGAGGGTAGAACACAGCCTGAGAGGATACAGACCAGGAGAGGGTAGAACACAGCCTGAGAGGAGAGCAGACCAGGAGAGGGCAGAACACAGCCTGAGAGGAGAGCAGGAGAGGGTACAACACAGCCTGGGATGAGAGCAGGAGAGGGTAGAACACAGCCTGAGAGGAGAGCAGACCAGGAGAGGGTAGAACACAGCCTGGGAGGAGAGCAGACCGGTAGAGGGTAGAACACAGCCAGAGAGGAGAGCAGACCGGGAGATGGTAGAACACAGCTTGAGAGGCGACAGACCAGGAGAGGGCAGAACACAGCTTGAGAGGAGACAGACCAGGAGAGGGCAGAACACAGCCAGAGAGGAGACAGACCGAGAGAGGGTAGAACACAGCCTGAGAGGAGACAGACCAGGAGAGGGTAGAACACAGCCTGAGAGGAGAGCAGACCAGGAGAGGGTAGACCACAGCCTGAGAGGAGACAGACCAGGAGAGGGTAGAACACAGCCTGAGAGGAGAGCAGACCAGGAGAGGGCACAACACAGCCTGAGAGGAGTGCAGGAGAGGGTAGAACACAGCCTGAGAGGAGACAGACCGGGAGAGGGTAGAACACAGCCTGAGAGGAGACAGACCGGGAGAGGGTAGAACACAGCCTGAGAGCAGGCCAGGAGGGGGTAGAACCCTCCCCCTACCATCTTCACAAATGTTCCTTAAGCCTATCCCTGACTCTGGGTCAAGAGTGTAAGAGTGAAACTGAAACCCAGGCCTCCTGGTTTACGATTCCACCCCCTGGCCTGGCATTCCTACAGACCAGCACACTGCCCTCCCAGCAGAGTTGTTAACCCCAGGGTTCTTTATCACCTCTTCAAAGCAGCCGGGCTCATCCACTTAACTCTGACCAATCAGGGCCGACCACTGGAAGGCTGAATTTGGACTTACAAACAAGAAAGTCTTATAACTTCTTGTTTGTACACTTTAGGAGAATTTCAACAATATAATATTGTTGGATTTTCTACTACCATTCTGGGAAGTCTTTGAATGGTCCGGCTAGTCCTTTCCTATCAATATTTATTAATCAATAACTTCCGACCATGTTAACCTGTGGGCCATGGGGTTTACAATGGGGAAAATGACTTAGGCCAGTTTTCTAGCACCTGGGCTTATAAAACCATATTTTATAAGTATTTCTCTAATTTCTACCGGACCCCCACCCCCTGTGCAACTAGGGGAGACTTCAGGAGTTCGGAATCTGCAGAAATATTGCAGATCCTCCTTACCCAGTGCTCCTAGCATCAAAGTCGAATTTGAACAACACTTTAAAACAATATGTAAAATTTCACTTTACCCAGGCATATAAAAACTCACTTTATAAGAGCGTACCTTATAGATAACTGACCCCCCACCCCTGGGATACCTAGGGGAGACCCTGAGGGGCCTTAATATGCCAAAACATTGTACGTTTGTCATTTTTAAGTGTCCCTACCACCAAAGTCGAGTTTGGGCACAATTTAAAGTTTAAAAGCAGTTCTGGCCACCAGTGCTGCTTTCAGGCTTCAGCACTGCACACATGCTGGTGCAGAAAAACCTACTGGCCTCTACACTGCCATGCCCCAGGATACTGGAGACTTCGATGTAGTTTCAATCCCCTGCCCTATTACATACTGGGGGCCTCATTCATGAGAAATGACGCATCGCTGTGTGAAAGCAGCGAAGCGTCACTTCTCAGTGCGCACTCCTTGTGACATACCCCATGTGTCATATTTAATGTATGACGCATCATGTCGCAAGGAGTTACAGATATGTCAGTATTTCTGACGTATCTGTAAGCGCAAAAGTGACGCATTGCTGGAGTGTGTCTCAAAAGTGACGCAACTCAAGCAATGCGTCCTTTCACATGGGCAAGTCCCATTTCAAATGTGCCTGCGTCAGTCTTACGCCTGCTGTGAGGCAGCCGTAAGATTTTGGCGCAACGGTATCCTAGAAGTGACACAGTGAAATCTCATAGATTTCACTGCGTCACTTCTACGAGGCTTTTTGTGGGGGAACGCCCCCCCTGCATACATCATACCTGGCGCAGGTATAATGCAGCGCAGGGGTTTAAAAAAAGTGACGCATCTGCTTAGATGCGTCACTTGGTAAATAGTGCGCAACAGGTGGTATGTTTTACACCACCGATGCATCACAAAAAGTGACACATCGGATGCACAAAACTGACGCAAGGCCTCATAAATGAGGCCCTAGGGGCTTATGGGGTAGGTCATGCCAATTACAGGGGTACCCCACCATACCATAGTGTACTCTAGTGTATGTTGGGTGTCTTTACTGTATTCTAATGTGTTCCTTTTAGCTTGCCACTGGCCCTCGGCCTGGTTAAACATAGCCCAGGGTCAGTCAGAGTCAGTTACCACCAGTTACAGTCAGCAAAAAGTTGGGGGGTGCCCAGGGCACAGGATGATGTTGCAACAATCTCTACCTGGGCCTGACATGTGTCTTGTTGTTTCTCTTCTCTTTATCTCTCCCTGCGTCTGACATGTTTCTTGTTGTTTGTCCTCTCTTTATCTCTACCTGGCTCTGACATGTTTCTTGTTGTTTGTCCTCTCTTTATCTCTACCTGGGCCTGACATGTTTCTTGTTGTTTCTCCTATCTCTACCTGGGCCTGACACGTTTCTTGTTGTTTGTCCTCTCTTTATCTCTACCTGGGTCTGACATGTTTCTTGTTGTTTGTCCTCTCTTTATCTCTACCTGGGCCTGACATGTTTCTTGTTGTTTGTTCTCTCTTTATCTCTACCTGGCTCTGACATGTTTCTTGTTGTTTGTCCTCTCTTTATCTCTACCTGGGCCTGACATGTTTCTTGTTGTTTGTTCTCTCTTTATCTCTACCTGGCTCTGACATGTTTCTTGTTGTTTCTCCTCTCTTTATCTCTACGTGGGTCTGACATGTTTCTTGCTGTTTTGTCCTCTCTTTATCTCTACCTGGGTCTGACATGTTTCTTGTTGTTTGTCCTCTCTTTATCTCTACCTGGGCCTGACATGTTTCTTGTTGTTTCCCCTCTCTTTATCTCTACCTGGGTCTGACATGTTTCTTGTTGTTTGTCCTCTCTTTATCTCTACCTGGGCCTGACATGTTTCTTGTTGTTTCTCCTCTCTTTATCTCTACCTGGGCCTGACACGTTTCTTGTTGTTTGTCCTCTCTTTATCTCTACCTGGGCCTGACATGTTTCTTGTTGTTTGTCCTCTCTTTATCTCTACCTGGGCCTGACATGTTTCTTGTTGTTTGTTCTCTCTTTATCTCTACCTGGCTCTGACATGTTTCTTGTTCTTTGTCCTCTCTTTATCTCTACCTGGCTCTGACATGTTTCTTGTTCTTTGTCCTCTCTTTATCTCCACCTGGGTCTGACATGTTTCTTGTTGTTTCTCCTCTATTTATCTCTACCTGGGTCTAACATGTTTCTTGTATTTTGTCCTCTCTTTATCTCTACCTGGGCCTGAAATGTTTCTTGTTGTTTCTCCTCTCTTTATCTCTAATTGGGTCTGACATGTTTCTTGTTGTTTCGCCTCTCTTTATCTCTACCTGGGCCTGAAATGTTTCTTGTTGTTTCTCCTCTCTTTATCTCTACCTGGGCCTGACATGTTTCTTGTTGTTTGTCCTATCTTTATCTCTACCTGGGTCTGACATGTTTCTTGTTTTGTCCCGTCAATGGGAGAGATTCACAGAACTAACTTGAGACAAAATCCTAAACGTACTACCATTTTGGTATTTACGGAAGGCACTTACTCATTTCGGTATTCACAGAAGGCACTTACTCATTTTGGTATTCACAGAAGGCACTTATTCATTTTGGTATTCATAGAAGGCACTTACTCATTTTGGTATTCATAGAAGGCACTTACTCATTTTGGTATTCATAGAAGGCACTTACTCATTTCGGTATTCATAGAAGGCACTTATTCATTTCGGTATTCACAGAAGTTAACTTTACTACTCCTAAACTGAGAAAAATCCTAACTTTAAGACTTTCGGTATTCACAGAGGCATTTAGGAGTCCTAAAGTTAGGACTCCTAACTTCTGTGAATACCAAAATGAGTAAGTGCCTTCTGTGAATACCAAAATGAGTAAGTGCCTTCTGTGAATACCAAAATGAGTAAGTGCCTTCTGTGAATACCAAAATGGGAGTACGTTTAGGATTTTGTCTTAAGTTAGTTCTGTGCATCGGGCACTTCATCTCCACCAGGTCTGACATGTTTCTTGTTGTTTGTCCTCTCTTTATCTCTACCTGGGTCTGACATGTTTCTGTTGTTTCTCCTCTCTTTATCTCTACCTGGGCCTTGAGGAAAATTGAATTTTGCCATGTCATGTGTCCCTACGTGTTCCCCATTATATGTTATATGTGCATGATCGATATGCATATTTACCCCCTTGACCGAATAAAGACGCAATTATAGTTGTGTCCAACGTTAATACGCCAGTTATCCAGTCCCCCCTGAAAGCAACGTGAATTAGGCTTCTAGGCCTATGTTGCCAACGTCTTTACATTGTACACGTTAAATCATCGAGTTGCACCCGTTTCTAGGCCTCACAGGGCCCGGACACCAGATTCAAGCCTCAAGTCTCCTGAACTACTCCGAGGAGCGATGCAGCCCCGCCCGCATCCCTGACCCTTCACTTACATCCTGCCAAGCAGCGCGGTGCCCGGCCTGGCCTGCCTGCCTGCCTGCCTGCCAAGAATATGTTATGCCTACAGTTATCAGTTCAGCTCCCCGGTTTCACATTCCTAGCTAACGAACCGCATAAACATCTTCATCTATAGTCTAGTCTTCCTGTCTCCATGCAAGAGAATTACTGAATTTTTATCCATAGAAGATTCATAGCACACGCAATACACTAAGAAATATATGTATGCACTAGCCTTAGTGACAAGTAGCCTTTCCCCTGATGACTTTTAGACTCAAGCAACATGTACTCCAAACACGAGATATCAGATATGATATAGGTACAGGTCGTCCTGACATCCCAGACTTTAGTCTCCTCTTCTAGTGCTAGAAGTCAGAGCCCCAAGCTCTCCCCAGTTACACGTCATGGCCCGTTTGCGCGCACTAGTAGGTTAAAGGTTCCAGCTGCCCAGGTAGCCCCCTCCATGTATCCACCCATTTATGACACTTCTGTGACGTTTACATCACATGTCTCCGTGCACGCCCAGTACACGCCTTCTTTGTACGCCCATATGTTCTTATCTTTCGTTTGTCACTTGTTACGCCTACTATATGCAATGCAATTATACTGTTTTACTATACATACTGATGTTAATGAGATGTTGCAGCTGCCATTCCCCTTTTTCCTTGTGTCTGTCCCTTCCTGAACCTTTGCAGGTGATGGAACCCGATGGTCCATTGGCTCGAGCCATCTGATTAAAGCCCGTATGACTCAGATACCACGGATTCTGCCTCTTATTTATTGAGCTATCCTTTTCAGTTAATGCATAGAAAAATAGTACCGGTAAGTAATTATTTATTTACCACATAAATGGCGCCCGAATAGGGACGAGCCCCTTCCCCACGCGCCGGCGATATAACGCAGGCCCCCCTGACCCTTCTACAGCTGTGACGGACCCCTACTGTGCACGTGCAGATATTTCTGCTTCAAGTCTCCCTCAGGCCCACGGAGGAGACGGAGACTGCGGTCCGGCATCCAGACGAGGCGGTGAGGAAGGCGGATCGTCCCGACCAGAGCCCAAGCCGAGAGAGCAAGGTCCGAGGTATCCGGAGGCCCACCTGTTTCCGAAGCCCGAGGCGCATGCGTAGTGCGTAGCAGTAACCAGACGTCGTAGCAGTCCAGTCCAGTCCGAGGCCTTCAGTTTTGCTTCCCGGTGAGTACCGTTGCTGGGAACGTATCTAGACGGGTTCATTAATTTGTGCCCGGTCCAACGGGTTTGGGTACACAGATCCGGTCCGACGTGTTCACCTAGGTGGATACGGTATGACGTGTCTCTTTAGGAGACCGGTATGTTCTGTACTGTTCTAGCAGTGCATCCAGTAATTCTAGTAAGTCTGTTCTCTGGTATAGTTTCTCGAGAAATTCAAGTATTGTGTTTTCAATGTATTAGGTAGTACCTGTTCGAACTGCTATTAATGTGTTCTTGATGTCGTGGTATGAGTGATTGTTTTGCTATTCATTACTGTGTTCATTGTGTATTGTGTTCAAGTTCAAGTACGGTTCAAATATGCCGCTGTTTTCTAAGTTACGTCAGATAAAAACCAGAAAAGGGTTACTTGAAGAATCAGTTCCTGTCCCTCCTAGGGACAGTCCTGGACATTTCATGTATCATAAACATGGCTTAGATGCCATACTGTATCTAGATTTATGGGTGGACTACACCAAAGATCTCGAAGAGAAATATAGATGGCCTGTTTCAGGAACATGGGATGCCGAGTGCATCATGAGAGTAGAAGAAGCATTATGGAAAAAGAAAGCCAGACAATCCCAGAAAGATGCCATAGAATTATGGCGTAAAGAATCACATAAAAGAACGGAAAAGGAATTCAGAAAAGCAGAACTAAGTAGAGAATCCTCCGAAAAAGCCCAAGAAAGGGAATTACTAGAAGAAGGTGAACGAGTTAGAGCAGAACAATCGGACAGACAAAGAAATGCCCTTATTAAAGGTATGTATCCTCTTCTCGCCGAGGGTTTGCCGAAGGCGACCCCGGAAACACCCTGTAATTTACCGCCACCCTTGGTCCCGATTAAGCTATGTCATAAACCGACTGCAGCTGAAATTTTTCTTTCTTCCTACTTAGACGACACTGTCCCAGAATATGCTAATACGAATCCTACCCCGTCTGTTCAACTTCCACCTCCTGTTAATAACGTAATTACTGTGCCTCCAGTCGTTAGTCCCGGGAATCCCGTTAATGTGCCAGTACCCCAGGATCAACCCACATTACGTACTCCTGTTTTACCTGTCACATTACCAGCAGCCGCACATTCAGTATTAATTGGCGATTCTAGTCCAGGAGGAGCAGGGGGAGGTATTCCTATCACCCCGCCTCAAACAAAACGACTAACGCTGAGAGATGCAGCGTTACAGCGTACGCCAATAGTGGCTACGTTCGAAGCCCTCAAAAAGTATCTTACTGATTGCAGATATGACCCAGTGCCAGGCGAAGATGACATGATATTGTATTCCGTACGTTTACGACGAGTTGCAAATTTTTTAGTTACCATACCAGGTATGGAAAAACATCTAGACAGTATATATCACTTCATTCGTACAGGGGAGAAACCAGAAAGTATTCACGAAGCTATGGCACACAGGAAAGTCGAGACTCAAGGCATGATTTTGCAATTTTTAATAAACTGTTTAATAAGAGAACAGGATCATCCTGATAAAGACAAAGAAGAGATGAAAGTCCTGACCAGATGGAGTGACAATATAGCAGAAGGAAAACACAGGACACAAAATTGTATAGAAACCATGTACAGAAAGATTCGTACAGAAATCATAGGCATACACGAAAAGGAGAAAGCAAGGAAAATAGCCGAGAAAGAGAATGACTCTTCAGACGAAGATATAGACAACGAGAATCCCACCAGAATAGCGTATGTAGGTAGAACGAGACTTTCCGATAGACACACACGCCTAGATTACAAGAAAGCTTTTCCTCCTCCCGTACCAGAACAGTATTCTCTTGAACAATTATTCCAGGCTACCGATAAAGTTCTGAAATTACGAATAGGTTACAGTGAGCTTAGTACCATGCATGAACAAGAACTAGCCCGATCAGCAGTTCGATGGATTAGTGATTCTACCACGTTTTCAGACGAAGTAGTGGCTCAAATGTTTCTGAAACTGCCCCCAGGCGAACAGCGACTGGTGGGTATGTACATGATCCAGCACCTCATTACACTGTACGAGGATCAGCATTCTGATCCAGGTCCCTTATATAATGTATTGAACGAGTTACTCCTAAACAGATGGAAAGGTCTAGGTACCGATTTAATTAGTGTCATTTTAGAACAGCGCCACAAATACAGACCGTTCCTGACTCCGCATTTTGTTCCTGTTCCACCCCATTTTACATAGACAGACAGAATCCGTTGCGAGAAGTGCATCCTGTTAAGGGAACGGGGGTGCGCTCGAACGAGTATTTGTTTACACCCCTATAACGAAAATAGAACTACTAGAAATGAAAAAGTTAGTGCCCTGTCACGATAAAGATCCAGCAGGGTTCCACCGTGAATTAAAAGACATGCTCCATATGGGAGAATACACGTATCCTGATATCATCAAAATGCTAAAGGTCCTGTTGCCTGCGGGCATATATGAAAAACTCAAAGAAAAAGAATGGGAGGTGGGAGAGAAAAAGATAGATTGGACCGTGTTAGAGAACGAAGATAATACACGAGTCCCAGGTACTGGTCTTGGGGATAAAGCCAAAGAGTTGCCCGAACTGTTAATTCAAGTCTTGCCAAGATTACTAGCCACGAAAAAGGAAGATTGGGATGCCATCTCAGCCTGTAAACAGAAACAAGAAGAAGACACTAGTGATTTTTATTCCAGATTTGAGAAATGTTTCATTATTAATAGCGGTCTGAAAACAAGTAGTGAGTCGTATCCACATCTCTTTGTTACCAAACTAGTTGAGAATTCTTTACCACAGGTTAAAAATCGAGTATTGAAGGTCGAGAGTACATGGCAAGCTAATACCCCGTCCCAAATGCTACAGATGTTACAGTATCACCAGAACCGAATCAGGGAAGAGCAAGAACACGAAAGGAGACGTATGAAGGACACGAAAATGAAAGTTCTAGTTGCACAGTCTGTTCCAACAGATAGTCAGAAAAGGGGTACGAATCAAACTAGTCATTCTCCAGCTCCCGTTAAAGGGACATGCAATTACTGTAAACAGCCAGGTCATTATATAAACGAATGTGCAGTTCTGAAACACAACATAGCTACAGGTAAGACGAAAGAGAGACCGCGTCCTCCGAGACAGGAACATGTTCCGCAGAATTCGCAACCACCACAGAACGCACAACAGTCAGTTACAGTACCGCAGCCTATAGCTGCCACACAACACGTTACACAACAGATGTACCAGTACGCACAGTCAGATTATCCAGAATATCAGCAGTATTCATGAAACAGCCTAGAGAGGGAGGTTGGCTTGCCTCTCATCGAGATTCCTGTAGATCAAGAGGGTCCCTATGTACACAGTCAAGTATTAGGGAAAGACAGAAAGTTTCTGATTGATACAGGGGCAAGTAGGACTACCATCAGTCATGACGAGGTTCCAGGGGCTCCACTCTCAGGCTCAAGAAATGTTTCACTGGGATTTTCAGGAAAGCCGATTGTTAATGAAATATCGAAACCAGTTTCCCTAGAAGTTGGTCCATTGTCCCGAACCACAGACTTGTTACTTACGAAATCATGTCCTGAAAATTTACTTGGTATTAAAACATTGAAAGAGTTAGGAGCTGTTATATGCTGTTCTCCGGAAGGAGTGAGATTGTTTTTACGTGATTTTAAAGGTCATTATGTATTACGAGATTTTGATCCAAGATTACTGAATGTACCACAGCATTTATGGGCGCAAGGTCCAACTGATGTAGGTTGCATGCACATTACACCATATCGTGTCACTCTGAAACAAGGTGTTGTATTACCACGAATCCGACAGTACAAGTTGCCACCTGAGGCTGTAGCAGCCTTATCGAAAATCATTGACGAGCTCATTGCTCAAGGAGTAGTTGTAGAAACTGACTCCAATGTATGTAATTCTCCTATCATTCCGATTCTTAAACGTACTGACCCAAATGCACCTCCAGTTTATCGATTGGTGATTGACCTTCGAGAACTTAATAAATGTATCATACCCCAGTACCCAGTGGTTCCCGATATCTCTTCCCTATTGACTGCCATTGATTCTGAAGCTACGTTCTTTACTGTTATTGATCTCAAGAACGCATTCTTTAGTGTCCCCATTCATCCAGACAGCCAGTTCCTTTTCGGATTCTGTTTAAATGGAAGAAGCTATAAATTCACACGTGCACCTCAAGGTTTCACAGAAAGTCCTAGTATTTACAGTCAAGCACTTAAACGACAACTAGACAGTATTCACATGCCAACTGACACTGCCCTGCTCCAGTATGTCGATGATCTATTGATCACAGCCCGTACAGAACGTGACTGCGAACGTGCGTCACTGACAGTCTTGTATTTTCTGGCAGAGATGGGGCACAAGGTGTCCCCTTCCAAACTGCAATTCTGTGTCCAGCAAGTGGTATACCTTGGACACTTGCTGTCCAAGAGGGGTAGACAGTTGACACCAGACCGTATCAAGTTAATAGCACATCTTCCACAGCCCAAGACACAGAAGGAGGTACGAGCTTTTATCGGCCTCACTTCTTACTGCAGACAATGGATTCCTCAGTATGCATATCTAGCCAAGCCACTGATACAGTTAACGACACAGGAGGCAGCCACATCGACTGTCCTCCCTTGGACCCAGGAACATACACTTGTTTTCAACGAGTTAAAGAAAGCCTTATGTCAAGCACCTGTGTTAGCGACACCAAACTACAGCAAGCCTTTTACACTTTTTGTCACTGAACGTGATGGTACAGCATTATCTGTCCTCACGCAAGATCAAGCAGGACAACACAAGCCTTGTGCTTATTTTTCTAGCACATTAGATCCAGTAGCCCAGGCTCTGCCTGCGTGCCTCAAGTCAGTTGCAGCCACAGCTCTAGCTATCAGACAAAGTGATTCCATAGTGTTAGGACACTCCCTGACAGTACAAGTTCCACACTCCGTGGAAGTTCTTTTAAACCGAACACAGACTCAGCACCTGACAATTGCACGTTTAACAGGATATGAACTGACACTGTTTCAGCCACACATAGAAATCAGACGCTGCAACATTTTAAATCCTGCTACACTGTTACCCTCGATTACATCTGACCCTGCCACACATGACTGTGTGGAGGTTATCAACACCATGACAAAGCCAAGACAAGACTTGACAGACATTGCATTACCTGATCCCGACCTGACACTTTACGTGGATGGTTCATGTATGAGAACAAGTACAGGAGAACTAGTAGCTGCGTATGCAGTGACTACTGAAACTGAAGTTATAGAAACACATCGTATTGACACCTTGTCTGCTCAAGCAGCAGAGCTCATCGCTCTGACCCAAGCCTGCATACGAGCTAAGAACCTGAAAGTAAACATATATACAGATTCACGTTATGCATTCGGAGTCGTTCACGACTTTGGAGTCCTCTGGCAAGAAAGAGGTTTCATGACCTCTCATGGAGCCAAGATTCAGCATGGCCCCTTCATTCAAGCTCTGTTAGAAGCAATACATTTGCCGACAGCCATTGCCATTATGAAGTGCAAAGCACATACGAAAGCCACTGATACCATTTCCCAAGGTAACGATCTAGCAGATCGAACAGCCAAGCTTACAGCTCAGACTCCAGACATTCCAGTTAACACAACAAAGACAGATGTCCCAGATCAGACGACTTGTATGACAGTTAAGGACCCTACACAAGACGTACTAGACATACAGTCACAAGCTACCCCAGACGAAATCAAGAAATGGTCCGAACAAGGAGGGGTCCAGACAGATCAAGGATGGTTGACGAAGGGAAAAGCCACATGGTTTCTCCCCGACTCTATGGTTCAAGTCATTATTAATACAGCACATAGTCCAGCACATTTAGGAGAAAAAGCCATGTTAGACAGCATCCAGAACCTTTGGTTTAACAAGCATTTACGAGCAGCAGCGAAGCAGAAAGTGCGTACCTGCATGATCTGTTGTCAGTTCAATCCAGGTAAAGGTGTTCCGGTGGAACAAGGTGGATTCCATCCCCCTGACCACCCTTTTGAAGTCCTCCAGATGGATTATATCCAGATGGACCGATGCCGAGGTTTCAAGTATGTCCTCGTAGTTGTATGCGCTTTGTCCAGATGGACAGAAGCATATCCAGTCCCAGATTACACTGCCGCGACCACTGCCAGGCAGTTGGTTCGTGAGTTTTTCCCACGCTATGGTTTGCCCAGAGTCGTGTATTCAGACAACGGACAGCCATTCTCATCCGAACTCATGAAACAAGTATCACTTCTGTTCGGGTACCAGTGGAAGTTCCACTGTGTGCGACATCCCGAGGCAGCTGGCCTCGTCGAGAGACATAATCAAACTCTGAAAATCCGTATTGCAAAGGTCTGTGCCGAGAAAGGTGTAGATTGGATGGTAGCCCTGCCAGTCGCCCTTTTTTACATGAGAATGGTCGCCCACTCCCGTTCAGGTCTGTCACCGTTTGAGGTTGTATTTGGTCGTCCCCCAAACATGTGGGGTACACCTATGCCACGTAAAATTACCGATGTTGACAGTAATATGCTGACAGATTACCTAGCTTCCTTGATGTCTGCACTACTCTCTTGTCGTTCACAGGTCGCGGCTGCCTTTCCAGACAACACCCAGGTGAAACCGCACGAGGTCATTCCAGGCGACCTCGTCCTTGTAAGGAATTTTGACCGTTCAAGCCCTCTGGAGCCCCGCTGGAAGGAGCCGAAACTCGTTCTGATGACCACAAGGACTGCTGTGAAACTGGAGGGCCGGAAGGGCTGGCTACACTCCAGCCACATCAAGCGTTTCCATGGACTGCGTCCAAAGGCTTTTCTCAAGGACTGCCCCGATACTGACTCTAAACTTCCCCTGTTAGAGAAAACTCCGCAGCAGGAATATAAACTCAAATTAAGGTCTAGCAAGTCAGACAGTTTAATTGTTTAAGTCCCTCTCGGGTGAAGCGGTTAGACAGGTTCCTGACATGTATGAGATAGACCCCCATAGTGAGAGAGTTAGACGAAACTCCAAGAAAATACGTTACTGTAAGAATCTGCGCAGCAGATGCGTTGTTACATTATTGTTTATGTTATTTCTGAGTCTTACGATTACATGCATAAGTTACGTTTTACATGTATTTTTTCCTCCTATTGATTCGCATGTACATCTTTCCTCTAATGATACAGTAGAGCACACTTTTAGTGAACTACCCCCTCACGAGTTATCCTATCGACTTGCAATGCGCAACAATACTTTTATACGTATGTTACACTATTCACACCAGACCAGCAATGCAACTAATTGTTGGGTGTGTGGTCGACTCCCCCCTTTTCAGACACCGAAGGGGGTTCTGCCACTTTTTCCCTATCCGTTTTCACACAATGGTTCGTGTGGAGCATGGTTTACGTTAACATCATCCTTAGACGATAAGTCCCTTCTGAATAGAACATGTTTTCCAGACAAGGAAGGTCTTTCCCATAGGACAGGGTTAGATCTAGAAAATGAAGTATACGATCTAGGTAATTACTCCTCGAATTTCATGGTTTTGAATGTTCAGTCCGAGACTACTCCAGACTTGCCTGCTATTACAGTTCTACCAGTGAAAGGCGAATTATGTGTTAGAAAGAATGGTTCGGTACATCTAGGACACAGTGATTGTACTACTGTGGTCGAGTATAGTGACAGTGGGAAATCTACTTTCAAAGCCTCACGTCATTCGTATTTTATATGTGGTCAGACTGCATATGTACGTTTGCCCCTAGATTGGGATGGAACATGTTACATTGCCTTCCTACTGCCACCAGTTTTCCTAGCCCCATCCGATTATCACAGAAATACACATCTAGTACACGTCAGACATAGAAGGGAGATCGAGTCCCCAATTGTCGATCAAACTGAAACTGCCTTAGAACAGTATACAGACTTCAATAAAGGTTTCTTTTTCTTCATAGGACCTGTCCAGAATAGTAAGCTAATACGTAGGTTAACCAGAACCCTTGAAGCAGTAGTGAATGAGACTACTTCCGCTCTAGGTAACTTAACAGAAGAGCAATCTGCTATGAGATTTGTCGTTCTTCAGAACCGCCTTGTTCTTGACGTCATACTGGCCGATAGGGGCGGAGCTTGTAGAGTCATCGGATCTAGTTGTTGCGTTTTCATTCCTAATAACGCACCGTCTGTATATTCAGCAATAACAAGACTTCATAAAATAGCCCATCAGCTACACCAGAATCCAGGCACCTGGACATGGTCCGGTTGGCTCTGGAGTATAATATCTGCCTGGGGATGGAAAGTACTGTCATTCCTGGGAATAGTAGTAATGATCATATTCAGTTGTTGTCTTTGTTTACAATGTGGCCCTGCGATTTGCGGCTTGTGCGCTACCTCTTGTATTCCAAGTCCTAAGTCCCATTCTCAGAAGATTAAAGACGAGCAGATGATGCTGTATGAACAGATAGATGGTATCATGAATATTGATGTTTCCTGAAGGAAACGTAGGGAACAAGGAGGGAATGACGAAAATTGAATTTTGCCCTGTCATGTGTCCCTACGTGTTCCCCATTATATGTTATATGTGCATGATCGATATGCATATTTACCCCCTTGACCGAATAAAGACGCAATTATAGTTGTGTCCAACGTTAATACGCCAGTTATCCAGTCCCCCCTGAAAGCAACGTGAATTAGGCTTCTAGGCCTATGTTGCCAACGTCTTTACATTGTACACGTTAAATCATCGAGTTGCACCCGTTTCTAGGCCTCACAGGGCCCGGACACCAGATTCAAGCCTCAAGTCTCCTGAACTACTCCGAGGAGCGATGCAGCCCCGCCCGCATCCCTGACCCTTCACTTACATCCTGCCAAGCAGCGCGGTGCCCGGCCTGGCCTGCCTGCCTGCCAAGAATATGTTATGCCTACAGTTATCAGTTCAGCTCCCCGGTTTCACATTCCTAGCTAACGAACCGCATAAACATCTTCATCTATAGTCTAGTCTTCCTGTCTCCATGCAAGAGAATTACTGAATTAGTATCCATAGAAGATTCATAGCACACGCAATACACTAAGAAATATATGTATGCACTAGCCTTAGTGACAAGTAGCCTTTCCCCTGATGACTTTTAGACTCAAGCAACATGTACTCCAAACACGAGATATCAGATATGATATAGGTACAGGTCGACCTGACATCCCAGACTTTAGTCTCCTCTTCTAGTGCTAGAAGTCAGAGCCCCCAGCTCTCCCCAGTTACACGTCATGGCCCGTTTGCGCGCACCAGTAGGTTAAAGGTTCCAGCTGCCCATGAAGCCCCCTCCATGTATCCACCCATTTATTACACTTCTGTGACGTTTACATCACATGTCTCCGTGCACGCCCAGTACACGCCTTCTTTGTACGCCCATATGTTCTTATCTTTCGTTTGTCACTTGTTACGCCTACTATATGCAATGCAATTGTACTGTTTTACTATATATACTGTATGATGTTAATGAGATGTTGCAGCTGCCATTCCCCTTTTTCCTTGTGTCTGTCCCTTCCTGAACCTTTGCAGGTGATGGAACCCGATGGTCCATTGGCTCGAGCCATCTGATTAAAGCCCGTATGACTCAGATACCACGGATTCTGCCTCTTATTTATTGAGCTATCCTTTTCAGTTAATGCATAGAAAAATAGTACCGGTAATTAATTATTTATTTACCACAGCCTGACATGTTTCTTGTTGTTTGTCGTCTCTTTATCTCTACCTGGGTCTGACATGTTTCTGTTGTTTCTCTTCTCTTTATCTCTACCTGGGTCTGACATGTTTCTTGTTGTTATCCTCTCTTTATCTCTACCTGGGTCTGACATGTTTCTGTTGTTTCTCCTCTCTTTATCTCTACCTGGGTCTGACATGTTTCTTGTTGTTTCTTCTCTCTTTATCTCTACCTGGGCCTGACATGTTTATTGTTGTTTCTCCTCTCTTTATCTCTACCTGGGCCTGACATGTTTCTTGTTGTTTCTCCTCTCTTCATCTCTACCTGGGCCTTAAATGTTTCTTGTTGTTTCTGCTCTCTTTATCTCTACCTGGGTCTGACATGTTTCTTGTTGTTATCCTCTCTTTATCTCTACCTGGGTCTGACATGTTTCTTGTTGTTATCCTCTCTTTATCTCTACCTGGGTCTGACATGTTTCTTGTTGTTTCTCCTCTCTTTATCTCTACCTGGGACTGACATGTTTCTTGTTGTTTCCTCTCTTTATCTCTACCTGGGTCTGACATGTTTCTGTTGTTTCTCTTCTCTTTATCTCTACCTGGGTCTGACATGTTTCTTGTTGTTATCCTCTCTTTATCTCTACCTGGGTCTGACATGTTTCTGTTGTTTCTCATCTCTTTATCTCTACCTGGGGCTGAGATGTTTCTTGTTGTTTCTCCTCTCTTTATCTCTTCCTGGGCCTGACATGTTTCTTGTTGTTTCTCCTCTCTTTATCTCTACCTGGGCCTGACATGTTTCTTGTTGTTATCCTCTCTTTATCTCTAACTGGGCCTGACATGTTTCTTGTTGTTTCTTCTCTCTTTATCTCTACCTGGGACTGACATGTTTCTTGTTGTTTGTCCTCTCTTTATCTCTACCTGGGCCTGACATGTTTCTTGTTGTTATCCTCTCTTTATCTCTAACTGGGCCTGACATGTTTCTTGTTGTTATCCTCTCTTTATCTCTAACTGGGCCTGACATGTTTCTTGTTGTTTCTTCTCTCTTTATCTCTACCTGGGTCTGACATGTTTCTTGTTGTTTCTCTTCTCTTTATCTCTTCCTGGGTCTGACATGTTTCTTGTTGTTTGTCCTCTCTTTATCTCTACCTGAGTCTGACATGTTTCTTGTTGTTTGTCCTCTCTTTATTTCTACCTGGGCCTGACTTGTTTCTTGTTGTTTCTCCTCTCTTTATTTCTACCTGGGCCTGACATGTTTCTTGTTGTTTCTCCTCTCTTTATCTCTACCTGGGCCTGACACGTTTCTTGTTGTTTCTCCTCTCTTTATCTCTACCTGGGCCTGACATGTTTCTTGTTGTTTGTCCTCTCTTTATCTCTACCTGGGTCTGACATGTTTCTTGTTGTTTCTTCTCTCTTTATCTCTACCTGGGCCTGACATGTTTCTTGTTGTTATCCTCTCTTTATCTCTACCTGGGTCTGACATGTTTCTTGTTGTTTCTTCTCTCTTTATCTCTACCTGGGTCTGACATGTTTCGTGTTGTTTCTTCTCTCTTTATCTCTACCTGGGTCTGACATGTTTCTTGTTGTTTGTCCTGTCTTTATCTCTACCTGGGTCTGACATGTTTCTTGTTGTTTGTCTTCTCTCTTTAACTCTTCCTGGGCCTGACATGTTTCTTGTTGTTTCTCCTCTTTTTATCTCAACCTTGGTCTGACATGTTTCTTGTTGTTTCTTCTCTCTTTATCTCTACCTGGGTCTGACATGTTTCTTGTTGTTATCCTCTCTTTATCTCTACCTGGGTCTGACATGTTTCTTGTTGTTTCTTCTCTCTTTATCTCTACCTGGGTGTGACATGTTTCTTGTTGTTTGTCTTCTCTCTTTAACTCTTCCTGGGCCTGACATGTTTCTTGTTGTTTCTCCTCTCTTTATCTCAACCTTGGTCTGACATGTTCTTGGTGTTTCTTCTCTCTTTATCTCTACCTGGTTCTGACATGTTTCTGTTGTTTCTCTTCTCTTTATCTCTACCTGGGTCTGACATGTTTCTTGTTGTTATCCTCTCTTTATCTCTACCTGGGTCTGACATGTTTCTTGTTGTTTGTCTTCTCTCTTTAACTCTTCCTGGGCCTGACATGTTTCTTGTTGTTTCTCCTCTCTTTATCTCAACCTTGGTCTGACATGTTTCTGTTGTTTCTCTTCTCTTTATCTCTACCTGGGTCTGACATGTTTCTTGTTGTTTGTCCTCTCTTTATCTCTACCTGAGTCTGACATGTTTCTTGTTGTTTGTCCTCTCTTTATTTCTACCTGGGCCTGACTTGTTTCTTGTTGTTTCTCCTCTCTTTATCTCTACCGGGGCCTGACATGTTTCTTGCTGTTTGTCCTCTCTTTATCTCTACCTGGGCGTGACATGTTTCTTGTTGTTTGTCCTCTCTTTATTTCTACCTGGGCCTGACATGTTTCTTGTTGTTTCTCCTCTCTTTATCTCTACCTGGGCCTGACACGTTTCTTGTTGTTTCTCCTCTCTTTATCTCTACCTGGGCCTGACATGTTTCTTGTTGTTTGTCCTCTCTTTATCTCTACCTGGGTCTGACATGTTTCTTGTTGTTTCTTCTCTCTTTATCTCTACCTGGGCCTGACATGTTTCTTGTTGTTTCTCCTCTCTTTATCTCTACCTGGGCCTTACATGTTTCTTGTTGTTTCTGCTCTCTTTATCTCTACCTGGGCCTGGCATGTTTCTTGTTGTTTCTTCTCTCTTTATCTCTACCGGGGCCTGACATGTTTCTTGCTGTTTGTCCTCTCTTTATCTCTACCTGGGCGTGACATGTTTCTTGTTGTTTGTCCTCTCTTTATTTCTACCTGGGCCTGACATGTTTCTTGTTGTTTCTCCTCTCTTTATCTCTACCTGGGCCTGACATGTTTCTTGTTGTTTCTCCTCTCTTTATCTCTACCTGGGCCTGACATGTTTCTTGTTGTTTGTCCTCTCTTTATCTCTACCTGGGTCTGACATGTTTCTTGTTGTTTCTTCTCTCTTTATCTCTACCTGGGCCTGACATGTTTCTTGTTGTTTGTCCTCTCTTTATCTCTACCTGGGCCTGACATGTTTCTTGTTGTTTCTCCTCTCTTTATCTCTACCTGGGCCTTACATGTTTCTTGTTGTTTCTGCTCTCTTTATCTCCACCTGGGCCTGACATGTTTCTTGTTGTTATCCTCTCTTTATCTCTACCTGGGTCTGACATGTTTCTTGTTGTTATCCTCTCTTTATCTCTACCTGGGTCTGACATGTTTCTTGTTGTTTCTTCTCTCTTTATCTCTACCTGGGTCTGACATGTTTCGTGTTGTTTCTTCTCTCTTTATCTCTACCTGGGTCTGACATGTTTCTTGTTGTTTGTCCTGTCTTTATCTCTACCTGGGTCTGACATGTTTCTTGTTGTTTGTCTTCTCTCTTTAACTCTTCCTGGGCCTGACATGTTTCTTGTTGTTTCTCCTCTTTTTATCTCAACCTTGGTCTGACATGTTTCTTGTTGTTTCTTCTCTCTTTATCTCTACCTGGGTCTGACATGTTTCTTGTTGTTATCCTCTCTTTATCTCTACCTGGGTCTGACATGTTTCTTGTTGTTTCTTCTCTCTTTATCTCTACCTGGGTGTGACATGTTTCTTGTTGTTTGTCTTCTCTCTTTAACTCTTCCTGGGCCTGACATGTTTCTTGTTGTTTCTCCTCTCTTTATCTCAACCTTGGTCTGACATGTTCTTGGTGTTTCTTCTCTCTTTATCTCTACCTGGTTCTGACATGTTTCTGTTGTTTCTCTTCTCTTTATCTCTACCTGGGTCTGACATGTTTCTTGTTGTTATCCTCTCTTTATCTCTACCTGGGTCTGACATGTTTCTTGTTGTTTGTCTTCTCTCTTTAACTCTTCCTGGGCCTGACATGTTTCTTGTTGTTTCTCCTCTCTTTATCTCAACCTTGGTCTGACATGTTTCTGTTGTTTCTCTTCTCTTTATCTCTACCTGGGTCTGACATGTTTCTTGTTGTTATCCTCTCTTTATCTTTACCTGGGTCTGACATGTTTCTTGTTGTTTCTCCTCTCTTTATCTCTACCTGGGTCTGACATGTTTCTTGTTGTTTCTCCTCTCTTTATCTCAACCTTGGTCTGACATGTTTCTGTTGTTTCTCTTCTCTTTATCTCTACCTGGGTCTGACATGTTTCTTGTTGTTTCTTCTCTCTTTATCTCTACCTGGGCCTGACATGTTTCTTGTTGTTTCTCCTCTCTTTATCTCTACCTGGGTCTGACATGTTTCTTGTTGTTTCTCCTCTCTTTATCTCTACCAGGGTCTGACATGTTTCTTGTATTTTGTCCTCTCTTTATCTCTACCTGGGTCTGACATGTTTCTTGTTGTTTCTCCTCTCTTTATCTCTACCTGGGTCTGACATGTTTCTTGTTGTTTCTCCTCTCTTTATCTCTACCTGGGCCTGACATGTTTCTTGTTTTGTCCTCTCTTTATCTCTACCTGGGCCTGACACGTTTCTCGTTGTTTCTCCTCTCTTTATCTCTTACCTGGGCCTGACATGTTTCTTGTTGTTTGTCCTCTCTTTATCCCTAACAGGGCCTGACATGTTTCTTGTTGTTTCTCCTCTCTTTATCTCTACCTGGGTCTGACATGTTTCTTGTTGTTTCTCCTCTCTTTATCTCTACCTGGGTCTGACATGTTTCTTGTTGTTTGTCCTCTCTTTATCTCTACCTGGGTCTGACATGTTTCTTGTTGTTATCCTCTCTTTATCTCTACCTGGGTCTGACATGTTTCTTGTTGTTTGTCCTGTCTTTATCTCTACCTGGGTCTGACATGTTTCTTGTTGTTTCTCCTCTCTTTATCTCTACCTGGGTTTGACATGTTTCTTGTTGTTATCCTCTCTTTATCTCTACCTGGGCCTGACATGTTTCTTGTTGTTTGTCCTCTCTTTATCTCTACCTGGGTCTGACATGTTTCTTGTTGTTTGTCCTGTCTTTATCTCTACCTGGGTCTGACATGTTTCTTGTTGTTATCCTCTCTTTATCTCTACCTGGGTCTGACATGTTTCTTGTTGTTTGTCCTGTCTTTATCTCTACCTGGGTCTGACATGTTTCTTGTTGTTTCTCCTCTCTTTATCTCTACCTGGGTCTGACATGTTTCTTGTTGTTATCCTCTCTTTATCTCTACCTGGGCCTGACATGTTTCTTGTTGTTTGTACTCTCTTTATCTCTACCTGGGTCTGACATGTTTCTTGTTGTTTGTCCTGTCTTTATCTCTACCTTGGCCTGACATGTTTCTTGTTGTTTGTCCTCTCTTTATCTCTACCTGGGTCTGACATGTTTCTTGTTGTTTGTCCTCTCTTTATCTCTACCTGGGTCTGACATGTTTCTTGTTGTTTGTCCTGTCTTTATCTCTACCTGGGCCTGACATGTTTCTTGTTGTGTCTTCTCTCTTTATCTCTACCTGGGCCTGACATGTTTCTTGTTGTTTGTCCTCTATTTATCTCTACCTGGGCCTGACATGTTTCTTGTTGTTTCTCCTCTCTTTATCTCAACCTTGGTCTGACATGTTTCTTGTTGTTTCTCCTCTCTTTATCGCTACCTGGGTCTGACATGTTTCTTGTTGTTTGTCCTGTCTTTATCTCTACCTGGGTCTGACATGTTTCTTGTTGTTTCTCCTCTCTTTATCTCTACCTGGGTCTGACATGTTTCTTGTTGTTATCCTCTCTTTATCTCTACCTGGGCCTGACATGTTTCTTGTTGTTTGTCCTCTCTTTATCTCTACCTGGGTCTGACATGTTTCTTGTTGTTTGTCCTGTCTTTATCTCTACCTTGGCCTGACATGTTTCTTGTTGTTTGTCCTCTCTTTATCTCTACCTGGGTCTGACATGTTTCTTGTTGTTTGTCCTCTCTTTATCTCTACCTGGGTCTGACATGTTTCTTGTTGTTTGTCCTGTCTTTATCTCTACCTGGGCCTGACATGTTTCTTGTTGTGTCTTCTCTCTTTATCTCTACCTGGGCCTGACATGTTTCTTGTTGTTTGTCCTCTCTTTATCTCTACCTGGGCCTGACATGTTTCTTGTTGTTTCTCCTCTCTTTATCTCAACCTTGGTCTGACATGTTTCTTGTTGTTTCTCCTCTCTTTATCGCTACCTGGGTCTGACATGTTTCTTGTTGTTATCCTCTCTTTATCTCTACCTGGGTCTGACATGTTTCTTGTTGTTATCCTCTCTTTATCTCTACCTGGGCCTGACATGTTTCTTGTTGTTTCTCCTCTCTTTATCTCTACCTGGGTCTGACATGTTTCTTGTTGTTATCCTCTCTTTATCTCTACCTGGGACTGACATGTTTCTTGTTGTTTCTTCTCTCTTTATCTCTACCTGGGTCTGACATGTTTCTTGTTGTTTCTTCTCTCTTTATCTCTACCTGGGCCTGACATGTTTCTTGTTGTTATCCTCTCTTTATCTCTACCTGGGTCTGACATGTTTCTTGTTGTTATCCTCTCTTTATCTCTACCTGGGCCTGACATGTTTCTTGTTGTTTCTCCTCTCTTTATCTCTACCTGGGTCTGACATGTTTCTTGTTGTTATCCTCTATTTATCTCTACCTGGGTCTGACATGTTTCTTGTTGTTTCTTCTCTCTTTATCTCTACCTGGGTCTGACATGTTTCTTGTTGTTTCTTCTCTCTTTATCTCTACCTGGGCCTGACATGTTTCTTGTTGTTTCTCCTCTCTTTATCTCTACCTGGGTCTGACATGTTTCTTGTTGTTTCTCCTCTCTTTATCTCTACCTGGGCCTGACATGTTTATTGTTGTTTCTCCTCTCTTTATCTCTACCTGGGCCTGACATGTTTCTTGTTGTTATCCTCTCTTTATCTCTACCTGGGCCTGACATGTTTCTTGTTGTTTCTTCTCTCTTTATCTCTACCTGGGCCTGACATGTTTATTGTTGTTTCTTCTCTCTTTATCTCTACCTGGGCCTGACATGTTTCTTGTTGTTTGTCCTCTCTTTGTCTCTACCTGGGCCTGTCATGTTTCTTGTTGTTTGTCCTCTCTTTATCTCTTCCTGGGCCTGACATGTTTCTTGTTGTTTCTCCTCTCTTTATCTCTACCTGGGTCTGACATGTTTCTTGTTGTTTCTCTTCTCTTTATCTCTACCTGGGTCTGACATGTTTCTTGTTGTTATCCTCTCTTTATCTCTACCTGGGTCTGACATGTGTCTTGTTGTTTCTCCTCTCTTTATCTCTACCTGGGTCTGACATGTTTCTTGTTGTTTCTCCTCTCTTTATCTCAACCTTGGTCTGACATGTTTCTGTTGTTTCTCTTCTCTTTATCTCTACCTGGGTCTGACATGTTTCTTGTTGTTTCTTCTCTCTTTATCTCTACCTGGGCCTGACATGTTTCTTGTTGTTTCTCCTCTCTTTATCTCTACCTGGGTCTGACATGTTTCTTGTTGTTTCTCCTCTCTTTATCTCAACCTGGGCCTGACATGTTTCTTGTTGTTTCTCCTCTCTTTATCTCTACCTGGGTCTGACATGTTTCTTGTTGTTTCTCCTCTCTTTATATCTACCAGGGTCTGACATGTTTCTTGTATTTTGTCCTCTCTTTATCTCTACCTGGGTCTGACATGTTTCTTGTTGTTTCTCCTCTCTTTATCTCTACCTGGGCCTGACATGTTTCTTGTTTTGTCCTCTCTTTATCTCTACCTGGGCCTGACATGTTTCTTGTTGTTTCTCCTCTCTTTATCTCTACCTGGGTCTGACATGTTTCTTGTTGTTTCTCCTCTCTTTATCTCTACCTGGGTCTGACATGTTTCTTGTTGTTTGTCCTCTCTTTATCTCTACCTGGGTCTGACATGTTTCTTGTTGTTATCCTCTCTTTATCTCTACCTGGGTCTGACATGTTTCTTGTTGTTTGTCCTGTCTTTATCTCTACCTGGGTCTGACATGTTTCTTGTTGTTTCTCCTCTCTTTATCTCTACCTGGGTCTGACATGTTTCTTGTTGTTATCCTCTCTTTATCTCTACCTGGGCCTGACATGTTTCTTGTTGTTTGTCCTCTCTTTATCTCTACCTGGGTCTGACATGTTTCTTGTTGTTTGTCCTGTCTTTATCTCTACCTGGGTCTGACATGTTTCTTGTTGTTTGTCTTCTCTCTTTAACTCTTCCTGGGCCTGACATGTTTCTTGTTGTTTCTCCTCTCTTTATCTCAACCTTGGTCTGACATGTTTCTTGTTGTTTCTCCTCTCTTTATCGCTACCTGGGTCTGACATGTTTCTTGTTGTTATCCTCTCTTTATCTCTACCTGGGTCTGACATGTTTCTTGTTGTTATCCTCTCTTTATCTCTACCTGGGCCTGACATGTTTCTTGTTGTTTCTCCTCTCTTTATCTCTACCTGGGTCTGACATGTTTCTTGTTGTTATCCTCTCTTTATCTCTACCTGGGCCTGGCATGTTTCTTGTTGTTTCTTCTCTCTTTATCTCTACCTGGGTCTGACATGTTTCTTGTTGTTTCATCTCTCTTTATCTCTACCTGGGCCTGACATGTTTCTTGTTGTTATCCTCTCTTTATCTCTACCTGGGTCTGACATGTTTCTTGTTGTTATCCTCTCTTTATCTCTACTTGGGCCTGACATGTTTCTTGTTGTTTCTTCTCTCTTTATCTCTACCTGGGTCTGACATGTTTCTTGTTGTTATCCTCTCTTTATCTCTACCTGGGTCTGACATGTTTCTTGTTGTTTCTTCTCTCTTTATCTCTACCTGGGTCTGACATGTTTCTTGTTGTTTCTTCTCTCTTTATCTCTACCTGGGCCTGACATGTTTCTTGTTGTTTCTCCTCTCTTTATCTCTACCTGGGCCTGACATGTGTCTTGTTGTTTCTCCTCTCTTTATCTCTTCCTGGGTCTGACATGTTTCTTGTTGTTATCCTCTCTTTATCTCTACCTGGGACTGATATGTTTCTTGTTGTTTCTTCTCTCTTTATCTCTACCTGGGTCTGACATGTTTCTGTTGTTTCTCTTCTCTTTATCTCTACCTGGGCCTGACATGTTTCTTATTGTTTCTTCTCTCTTTATCTCTAGCTGGGCCTGACATGTTTCTTGTTTTGTCCTCTCTTTATCTCTACCTGGGCCTGACATGTTTCTTGTTGTTTCTCCTCTCTTTATCTCTTACCTGAGCCTGACATGTTTCTTGTTGTTTGTCCTCTCTTTATCTCTACCTGGGTCTGACATGTTTCTTGTTGTTATCCTCTCTTTATCTCTACCTGGGTCTGACATGTTTCTTGTTGTTTGTTATGTCTTTATCTCTACCTGGGTCTGACATGTTTCTTGTTGTTTCTCCTCTCTTTATCTCTACCTGGGTCTGACATGTTTCTTGTTGTTATCCTCTCTTTATCTCTACCTGGGCCTGACATGTTTCTTGTTGTTTGTCCTCTCTTTATCTCTACCTGGGTCTGACATGTTTCTTGTTGTTTGTCCTGTCTTTATCTCTACCTGGGTCTGACATGTTTCTTGTTGTTATCCTCTCTTTATCTCTACCTGGGTCTGACATGTTTCTTGTTGTTTGTCCTGTCTTTATCTCTACCTGGGTCTGACATGTTTCTTGTTGTTTCTCCTCTCTTTATCTCTACCTGGGTCTGACATGTTTCTTGTTGTTATCCTCTCTTTATCTCTACCTGGGCCTGACATGTTTCTTGTTGTTTGTCCTCTCTTTATCTCTACCTGGGTCTGACATGTTTCTTGTTGTTTGTCCTGTCTTTATCTGTACCTTGGCCTGACATGTTTCTTGTTGTTTGTCCTCTCTTTATCTCTACCTGGGTCTGACATGTTTCTTGTTGTTTGTCCTCTCTTTATCTCTACCTGGGTCTGACATGTTTCTTGTTGTTTGTCCTGTCTTTATCTCTACCTGGGCCTGACATGTTTCTTGTTGTGTCTTCTCTCTTTATCTCTACCTGGGCCTGACATGTTTCTTGTTGTTTGTCCTCTCTTTATCTCTACCTGGGCCTGACATGTTTCTTGTTGTTTCTCCTCTCTTTATCTCAACCTTGGTCTGACATGTTTCTTGTTGTTTCTCCTCTCTTTATCGCTACCTGGGTCTGACATGTTTCTTGTTGTTATCCTCTCTTTATCTCTACCTGGGTCTGACATGTTTCTTGTTGTTATCCTCTCTTTATCTCTACCTGGGCCTGACATGTTTCTTGTTGTTTCTCCTCTCTTTATCTCTACCTGGGTCTGACATGTTTCTTGTTGTTATCCTCTCTTTATCTCTACCTGGGACTGACATGTTTCTTGTTGTTTCTTCTCTCTTTATCTCTACCTGGGTCTGACATGTTTCTTGTTGTTTCTTCTCTCTTTATCTCTACCTGGGCCTGACATGTTTCTTGTTGTTATCCTCTCTTTATCTCTACCTGGGTCTGACATGTTTCTTGTTGTTATCCTCTCTTTATCTCTACCTGGGCCTGACATGTTTCTTGTTGTTTCTCCTCTCTTTATCTCTACCTGGGTCTGACATGTTTCTTGTTGTTATCCTCTCTTTATCTCTACCTGGGTCTGACATGTTTCTTGTTGTTTCTTCTCTCTTTATCTCTACCTGGGTCTGACATGTTTCTTGTTGTTTCTTCTCTCTTTATCTCTACCTGGGCCTGACATGTTTCTTGTTGTTTCTCCTCTCTTTATCTCTACCTGGGTCTGACATGTTTCTTGTTGTTTCTCCTCTCTTTATCTATACCTGGGCCTGACATGTTTATTGTTGTTTCTCCTCTCTTTATCTCTACCTGGGCCTGACATGTTTCTTGTTGTTATCCTCTCTTTATCTCTACCTGGGCCTGACATGTTTCTTGTTGTTTCTTCTCTCTTTATCTCTACCTGGGCCTGACATGTTTATTGTTGTTTCTTCTCTCTTTATCTCTACCTGGGCCTGACATGTTTCTTGTTGTTTGTCCTCTCTTTATCTCTACCTAGGCCTGTCATGTTTCTTGTTGTTTGTCCTCTCTTTATCTCTTCCTGGGCCTGACATGTTTCTTGTTGTTTCTCCTCTCTTTATCTCTACCTGGGTCTGACATGTTTCTTGTTGTTTCTCTTCTCTTTATCTCTACCTGGGTCTGACATGTTTCTTGTTGTTATCCTCTCTTTATCTCTACCTGGGTCTGACATGTGTCTTGTTGTTTCTCCTCTCTTTATCTCTACCTGGGTCTGACATGTTTCTTGTTGTTTCTCCTCTCTTTATCTCAACCTTGGTCTGACATGTTTCTGTTGTTTCTCTTCTCTTTATCTCTACCTGGGTCTGACATGTTTCTTGTTGTTTCTTCTCTCTTTATCTCTACCTGGGCCTGACATGTTTCTTGTTGTTTCTCCTCTCTTTATCTCTACCTGGGTCTGACATGTTTCTTGTTGTTTCTCCTCTCTTTATCTCAACCTGGGCCTGACATGTTTCTTGTTGTTTCTCCTCTCTTTATCTCTACCTGGGTCTGACATGTTTCTTGTTGTTTCTCCTCTCTTTATCTCTACCAGGGTCTGACATGTTTCTTGTATTTTGTCCTCTCTTTATCTCTACCTGGGTCTGACATGTTTCTTGTTGTTTCTCCTCTCTTTATCTCTACCTGGGTCTGACATGTTTCTTGTTGTTTCTCCTCTCTTTATCTCTACCTGGGCCTGACATGTTTCTTGTTTTGTCCTCTCTTTATCTCTACCTGGGCCTGACATGTTTCTTGTTGTTTCTCCTCTCTTTATCTCTACCTGGGTCTGACATGTTTCTTGTTGTTTCTCCTCTCTTTATCTCTACCTGGGTCTGACATGTTTCTTGTTGTTTGTCCTCTCTTTATCTCTACCTGGGTCTGACATGTTTCTTGTTGTTATCCTCTCTTTATCTCTACCTGGGTCTGACATGTTTCTTGTTGTTTGTCCTGTCTTTATCTCTACCTGGGTCTGACATGTTTCTTGTTGTTTCTCCTCTCTTTATCTCTACCTGGGTCTGACATGTTTCTTGTTGTTATCCTCTCTTTATCTCTACCTGGGCCTGACATGTTTCTTGTTGTTTGTCCTCTCTTTATCTCTACCTGGGTCTGACATGTTTCTTGTTGTTTGTCCTGTCTTTATCTCTACCTGGGTCTGACATGTTTCTTGTTGTTTGTCTTCTCTCTTTAACTCTTCCTGGGCCTGACATGTTTCTTGTTGTTTCTCCTCTCTTTATCTCAACCTTGGTCTGACATGTTTCTTGTTGTTTCTCCTCTCTTTATCGCTACCTGGGTCTGACATGTTTCTTGTTGTTATCCTCTCTTTATCTCTACCTGGGTCTGACATGTTTCTTGTTGTTATCCTCTCTTTATCTCTACCTGGGCCTGACATGTTTCTTGTTGTTTCTCCTCTCTTTATCTCTACCTGGGTCTGACATGTTTCTTGTTGCTATCCTCTCTTTATCTCTACCTGGGCCTGGCATGTTTCTTGTTGTTTCTTCTCTCTTTATCTCTACCTGGGTCTGACATGTTTCTTGTTGTTTCTTCTCTCTTTATCTCTACCTGGGCCTGACACGTTTCTTGTTGTTATCCTCTCTTTATCTCTACCTGGGTCTGACATGTTTCTTGTTGTTATCCTCTCTTTATCTCTACCTGGGCCTGACATGTTTCTTGTTGTTTCTCCTCTCTTTATCTCTACCTGGGTCTGACATGTTTCTTGTTGTTATCCTCTCTTTATCTCTACCTGGGTATGACATGTTTCTTGTTGTTTCTTCTCTCTTTATCTCTACCTGGGTCTGACATGTTTCTTGTTGTTTCTTCTCTCTTTATCTCTACCTGGGCCTGACATGTTTCTTGTTGTTTCTCCTCTCTTTATCTCTACCTGGGCCTGACATGTGTCTTGTTGTTTCTCCTCTCTTTATCTCTACCTGGGACTGGTATGTTTCTTGTTGTTTCTTCTCTCTTTATCTCTACCTGGGTCTGACATGTTTCTGTTGTTTCTCTTCTCTTTATCTCTACCTGGGCCTGACATGTTTCTTATTGTTTCTTCTCTCTTTATCTCTAGCTGGGCCTGACATGTTTCTTGTTGTTATCCTCTCTTTATCTCTACCTGGGCCTGACATGTTTCTTGTTGTTTCTTCTCTCTTTATCTCTACCTGGGCCTGACACGTTTCTTGTTGTTTGTCCTCTCTTTAGCTCTACCTGGGCCTGACATGTTTCTTGTTGTTTCTTCTCTCTTTATCTCTACCTGGGTCTGACATGTTTCTTGTTTTGTCCTCTCTTTATCTCTACCTGGGCCTGACATGTTTCTTGTTGTTTCTCCTCTCTTTATCTCTACCTGGGTCTGACATGTTTCTTGTTGTTTCTCCTCTCTTTATCTCTACCTGGGTCTGACATGTTTCTTGTTGTTTGTCCTCTCTTTATCTCTACCTGGGTCTGACATGTTTCTTGTTGTTATCCTCTCTTTATCTCTACCTGGGTCTGACATGTTTCTTGTTGTTTGTCCTGTCTTTATCTCTACCTGGGTCTGACATGTTTCTTGTTGTTTCTCCTCTCTTTATCTCTACCTGGGTCTGACATGTTTCTTGTTGTTATCCTCTCTTTATCTCTACCTGGGCCTGACATGTTTCTTGTTGTTTGTCCTCTCTTTATCTCTACCTGGGTCTGACATGTTTCTTGTTGTTTGTCCTGTCTTTATCTCTACCTGGGTCTGACATGTTTCTTGTTGTTTGTCTTCTCTCTTTAACTCTTCCTGGGCCTGACATGTTTCTTGTTGTTTCTCCTCTCTTTATCTCAACCTTGGTCTGACATGTTTCTTGTTGTTTCTCCTCTCTTTATCGCTACCTGGGTCTGACATGTTTCTTGTTGTTATCCTTTCTTTATCTCTACCTGGGTCTGACATGTTTCTTGTTGTTATCCTCTCTTTATCTCTACCTGGGCCTGACATGTTTCTTGTTGTTTCTCCTCTCTTTATCTCTACCTGGGTCTGACATGTTTCTTGTTGTTATCCTCTCTTTATCTCTACCTGGGCCTGGCATGTTTCTTGTTGTTTCTTCTCTCTTTATCTCTACCTGGGTCTGACATGTTTCTTGCTGTTTCATCTCTCTTTATCTCTACCTGGGCCTGACATGTTTCTTGTTGTTATCCTCTCTTTATCTCTACCTGGGTCTGACATGTTTCTTGTTGTTATCCTCTCTTTATCTCTACTTGGGCCTGACATGTTTCTTGTTGTTTATTCTCTCTTTATCTCTACCTGGGTCTGACATGTTTCTTGTTGTTATCCTCTCTTTATCTCTACCTGGGTCTGACATGTTTCTTGTTGTTTCTTCTCTCTTTATCTCTACCTGGGTCTGACATGTTTCTTGTTGTTTCTTCTCTCTTTATCTCTACCTGGGCCTGACATGTTTCTTGTTGTTTCTCCTCTCTTTATCTCTACCTGGGCCTGACATGTGTCTTGTTGTTTCTCCTCTCTTTATCTCTTCCTGGGTCTGACATGTTTCTTGTTGTTATCCTCTCTTTATCTCTACCTGGGACTGATATGTTTCTTGTTGTTTCTTCTCTCTTTATCTCTACCTGGGTCTGACATGTTTCTGTTGTTTCTCTTCTCTTCATCTCTACCTGGGCCTGACATGTTTCTTATTGTTTCTTCTCTCTTTATCTCTAGCTGGGCCTGACATGTTTCTTGTTTTGTCCTCTCTTTATCTCTACCTGGGCCTGACATGTTTCTTGTTGTTTCTCCTCTCTTTATCTCTTACCTGAGCCTGACATGTTTCTTGTTGTTTGTCCTCTCTTTATCTCTACCTGGGTCTGACATGTTTCTTGTTGTTATCCTCTCTTTATCTCTACCTGGGTCTGACATGTTTCTTGTTGTTTGTTATGTCTTTATCTCTACCTGGGTCTGACATGTTTCTTGTTGTTTCTCCTCTCTTTATCTCTACCTGGGTCTGACATGTTTCTTGTTGTTATCCTCTCTTTATCTCTACCTGGGCCTGACATGTTTCTTGTTGTTTGTCCTCTCTTTATCTCTACCTGGGTCTGACATGTTTCTTGTTGTTTCTCCTCTCTTTATCTCAACCTTGGTCTGACATGTTTCTTGTTGTTTCTCCTCTCTTTATCGCTACCTGGGTCTGACATGTTTCTTGTTGTTATCCTCTCTTTATCTCTACCTGGGTCTGACATGTTTCTTGTTGTTATCCTCTCTTTATCTCTACCTGGGCCTGACATGTTTCTTGTTGTTTCTCCTCTCTTTATCTCTACCTGGGTCTGACATGTTTCTTGTTGTTATCCTCTCTTTATCTCTACCTGGGCCTGGCATGTTTCTTGTTGTTTCTTCTCTCTTTATCTCTACCTGGGTCTGACATGTTTCTTGTTGTTTCATCTCTCTTTATCTCTACCTGGGCCTGACATGTTTCTTGTTGTTATCCTCTCTTTATCTCTACCTGGGTCTGACATGTTTCTTGTTGTTATCCTCTCTTTATCTCTACTTGGGCCTGACATGTTTCTTGTTGTTTATTCTCTCTTTATCTCTACCTGGGTCTGACATGTTTCTTGTTGTTATCCTCTCTTTATCTCTACCTGGGTCTGACATGTTTCTTGTTGTTTCTTCTCTCTTTATCTCTACCTGGGTCTGACATGTTTCTTGTTGTTTCTTCTCTCTTTATCTCTACCTGGGCCTGACATGTTTCTTGTTGTTTCTCCTCTCTTTATCTCTACCTGGGCCTGACATGTGTCTTGTTGTTTCTCCTCTCTTTATCTCTTCCTGGGTCTGACATGTTTCTTGTTGTTATCCTCTCTTTATCTCTACCTGGGACTGATATGTTTCTTGTTGTTTCTTCTCTCTTTATCTCTACCTGGGTCTGACATGTTTCTGTTGTTTCTCTTCTCTTTATCTCTACCTGGGCCTGACATGTTTCTTATTGTTTCTTCTCTCTTTATCTCTAGCTGGGCCTGACATGTTTCTTGTTTTGTCCTCTCTTTATCTCTACCTGGGCCTGACATGTTTCTTGTTGTTTCTCCTCTCTTTATCTCTTACCTGAGCCTGACATGTTTCTTGTTGTTTGTCCTCTCTTTATCTCTACCTGGGTCTGACATGTTTCTTGTTGTTATCCTCTCTTTATCTCTACCTGGGTCTGACATGTTTCTTGTTGTTTGTTATGTCTTTATCTCTACCTGGGTCTGACATGTTTCTTGTTGTTTCTCCTCTCTTTATCTCTACCTGGGTCTGACATGTTTCTTGTTGTTATCCTCTCTTTATCTCTACCTGGGCCTGACATGTTTCTTGTTGTTTGTCCTCTCTTTATCTCTACCTGGGTCTGACATGTTTCTTGTTGTTTGTCCTGTCTTTATCTCTACCTGGGTCTGACATGTTTCTTGTTGTTATCCTCTCTTTATCTCTACCTGGGTCTGACATGTTTCTTGTTGTTTGTCCTGTCTTTATCTCTACCTGGGTCTGACATGTTTCTTGTTGTTTCTCCTCTCTTTATCTCTACCTGGGTCTGACATGTTTCTTGTTGTTATCCTCTCTTTATCTCTACCTGGGCCTGACATGTTTCCTGTTGTTTGTCCTCTCTTTATCTCTACCTGGGTCTGACATGTTTCTTGTTGTTTGTCCTGTCTTTATCTGTACCTTGGCCTGACATGTTTCTTGTTGTTTGTCCTCTCTTTATCTCTACCTGGGTCTGACATGTTTCTTGTTGTTTGTCCTCTCTTTATCTCTACCTGGGTCTGACATGTTTCTTGTTGTTTGTCCTGTCTTTATCTCTACCTGGGCCTGACATGTTTCTTGTTGTGTCTTCTCTCTTTATCTCTACCTGGGCCTGACATGTTTCTTGTTGTTTGTCCTCTCTTTATCTCTACCTGGGCCTGACATGTTTCTTGTTGTTTCTCCTCTCTTTATCTCAACCTTGGTCTGACATGTTTCTTGTTGTTTCTCCTCTCTTTATCGCTACCTGGGTCTGACATGTTTCTTGTTGTTATCCTCTCTTTATCTCTACCTGGGTCTGACATGTTTCTTGTTGTTATCCTCTCTTTATCTCTACCTGGGCCTGACATGTTTCTTGTTGTTTCTCCTCTCTTTATCTCTACCTGGGTCTGACATGTTTCTTGTTGTTATCCTCTCTTTATCTCTACCTGGGACTGACATGTTTCTTGTTGTTTCTTCTCTCTTTATCTCTACCTGGGTCTGACATGTTTCTTGTTGTTTCTTCTCTCTTTATCTCTACCTGGGCCTGACATGTTTCTTGTTGTTATCCTCTCTTTATCTCTACCTGGGTCTGACATGTTTCTTGTTGTTATCCTCTCTTTATCTCTACCTGGGCCTGACATGTTTCTTGTTGTTTCTCCTCTCTTTATCTCTACCTGGGTCTGACATGTTTCTTGTTGTTATCCTCTCTTTATCTCTACCTGGGTCTGACATGTTTCTTGTTGTTTCTTCTCTCTTTATCTCTACCTGGGTCTGACATGTTTCTTGTTGTTTCTTCTCTCTTTATCTCTACCTGGGCCTGACATGTTTCTTGTTGTTTCTCCTCTCTTTATCTCTACCTGGGTCTGACATGTTTCTTGTTGTTTCTCCTCTCTTTATCTATACCTGGGCCTGACATGTTTATTGTTGTTTCTCCTCTCTTTATCTCTACCTGGGCCTGACATGTTTCTTGTTGTTATCCTCTCTTTATCTCTACCTGGGCCTGACATGTTTCTTGTTGTTTCTTCTCTCTTTATCTCTACCTGGGCCTGACATGTTTATTGTTGTTTCTTCTCTCTTTATCTCTACCTGGGCCTGACATGTTTCTTGTTGTTTGTCCTCTCTTTATCTCTACCTGGGCCTGTCATGTTTCTTGTTGTTTGTCCTCTCTTTATCTCTTCCTGGGCCTGACATGTTTCTTGTTGTTTCTCCTCTCTTTATCTCTACCTGGGTCTGACATGTTTCTTGTTGTTTCTCTTCTCTTTATCTCTACCTGGGTCTGACATGTTTCTTGTTGTTATCCTCTCTTTATCTCTACCTGGGTCTGACATGTGTCTTGTTGTTTCTCCTCTCTTTATCTCTACCTGGGTCTGACATGTTTCTTGTTGTTTCTCCTCTCTTTATCTCAACCTTGGTCTGACATGTTTCTGTTGTTTCTCTTCTCTTTATCTCTACCTGGGTCTGACATGTTTCTTGTTGTTTCTTCTCTCTTTATCTCTACCTGGGCCTGACATGTTTCTTGTTGTTTCTCCTCTCTTTATCTCTACCTGGGTCTGACATGTTTCTTGTTGTTTCTCCTCTCTTTATCTCAACCTGGGCCTGACATGTTTCTTGTTGTTTCTCCTCTCTTTATCTCTACCTGGGTCTGACATGTTTCTTGTTGTTTCTCCTCTCTTTATCTCTACCAGGGTCTGACATGTTTCTTGTATTTTGTCCTCTCTTTATCTCTACCTGGGTCTGACATGTTTCTTGTTGTTTCTCCTCTCTTTATCTCTACCTGGGTCTGACATGTTTCTTGTTGTTTCTCCTCTCTTTATCTCTACCTGGGCCTGACATGTTTCTTGTTTTGTCCTCTCTTTATCTCTACCTGGGCCTGACATGTTTCTTGTTGTTTCTCCTCTCTTTATCTCTACCTGGGTCTGACATGTTTCTTGTTGTTTCTCCTCTCTTTATCTCTACCTGGGTCTGACATGTTTCTTGTTGTTTGTCCTCTCTTTATCTCTACCTGGGTCTGACATGTTTCTTGTTGTTATCCTCTCTTTATCTCTACCTGGGTCTGACATGTTTCTTGTTGTTTGTCCTGTCTTTATCTCTACCTGGGTCTGACATGTTTCTTGTTGTTTCTCCTCTCTTTATCTCTACCTGGGTCTGACATGTTTCTTGTTGTTATCCTCTCTTTATCTCTACCTGGGCCTGACATGTTTCTTGTTGTTTGTCCTCTCTTTATCTCTACCTGGGTCTGACATGTTTCTTGTTGTTTGTCCTGTCTTTATCTCTACCTGGGTCTGACATGTTTCTTGTTGTTTGTCTTCTCTCTTTAACTCTTCCTGGGCCTGACATGTTTCTTGTTGTTTCTCCTCTCTTTATCTCAACCTTGGTCTGACATGTTTCTTGTTGTTTCTCCTCTCTTTATCGCTACCTGGGTCTGACATGTTTCTTGTTGTTATCCTCTCTTTATCTCTACCTGGGTCTGACATGTTTCTTGTTGTTATCCTCTCTTTATCTCTACCTGGGCCTGACATGTTTCTTGTTGTTTCTCCTCTCTTTATCTCTACCTGGGTCTGACATGTTTCTTGTTGCTATCCTCTCTTTATCTCTACCTGGGCCTGGCATGTTTCTTGTTGTTTCTTCTCTCTTTATCTCTACCTGGGTCTGACATGTTTCTTGTTGTTTCTTCTCTCTTTATCTCTACCTGGGCCTGACATGTTTCTTGTTGTTATCCACTCTTTATCTCTACCTGGGTCTGACATGTTTCTTGTTGTTATCCTCTCTTTATCTCTACCTGGGCCTGACATGTTTCTTGTTGTTTCTCCTCTCTTTATCTCTACCTGGGTCTGACATGTTTCTTGTTGTTATCCTCTCTTTATCTCTACCTGGGTATGACATGTTTCTTGTTGTTTCTTCTCTCTTTATCTCTACCTGGGTCTGACATGTTTCTTGTTGTTTCTTCTCTCTTTATCTCTACCTGGGCCTGACATGTTTCTTGTTGTTTCTCCTCTCTTTATCTCTACCTGGGCCTGACATGTGTCTTGTTGTTTCTCCTCTCTTTATCTCTACCTGGGACTGGTATGTTTCTTGTTGTTTCTTCTCTCTTTATCTCTACCTGGGTCTGACATGTTTCTGTTGTTTCTCTTCTCTTTATCTCTACCTGGGCCTGACATGTTTCTTATTGTTTCTTCTCTCTTTATCTCTAGCTGGGCCTGACATGTTTCTTGTTGTTATCCTCTCTTTATCTCTACCTGGGCCTGACATGTTTCTTGTTGTTTCTTCTCTCTTTATCTCTACCTGGGCCTGACACGTTTCTTGTTGTTTGTCCTCTCTTTAGCTCTACCTGGGCCTGACATGTTTCTTGTTGTTTCTTCTCTCTTTATCTCTACCTGGGTCTGACATGTTTCTTGTTGTTTCTTCTCTCTTTATCTCTACCTGGGCCTGACATGTTTCTTGTTGTTTCTCCTCTCTTTATCTCTACCTGGGTCTGACATGTTTATTGTTGTTTCTTCTCTCTTTATCTCTACCTGGGCCTGACATGTTTCTTGTTGTTTGTCCTCTCTTTATCTCTACCTGGGCCTGTCATGTTTCTTGTTGTTTGTTCTCTCTTTATCTCTTCCTGGGCCTGACATGTTTCTTGTTGTTTGTCCTCTCTTTATCTCTTCCTAGGCCTGACATGTTTCTTGTTGTTTCTCCTCTCTTTATCTCTACCTGGGCCTGACATGTTTCTTGTTCTTTGTCCTCTCTTTATCTCTACCTGGGTCTGACATGTTTCTTGTTGTTTCTCCTCTCTTTATCTCTACCTGGGCCTGACATGTTTCTTGTTGTTTCTCCTCTCTTTATCTCTACCTGGGCCTGACATGTTTCTTGTTGTTTCTTCTCTCTTTATCTCTACCTAGGTCTGACCTGTTTCTTGTTGTTTCTCCTCTCTTTATCTCTACCTGGGCCTGACCTGTTTCTTGTTGTTTGTCCTCTCTTTATCTCTACCTGGGCCTGACATGTTTCTTGTTGTTTCTCCTCTCTTTATCTCTACCTGGGCCTCACATGTTTCTTGTTGTTTCTCCTCTCTTTATCTCTACCTGGGTCTGACATGTTTCTTGTTGTTTGTTCTCTCTTTATCTCTACCTGGGCCTGACATGTTTCTTGTTGTTTGTTCTCTCTTTATCTCTACCTGGGTCTGACATGTTTCTTGTTGTTTCTCTTCTCTTTATCTCTAGCAGGGCCTGACCTGTTTCTTGTTGTTATCCTCTCTTTATCTCTACCTGGGTCTGACATGTTTCTTGTTGTTTCTTCTCTCTTTATCTCTACCTGGGTCTGACATGTTTCTTGTTGTTTCTTCTCTCTTTATCTCTACCTGGGCCTGACATGTTTCTTGTTGTTTCTCCTCTCTTTATCTCTACCTGGGCCTGACATGTGTCTTGTTGTTTCTCCTCTCTTTATCTCTACCTGGGACTGGTATGTTTCTTGTTGTTTCTTCTCTCTTTATCTCTACCTGGGTCTGACATGTTTCTGTTGTTTCTCTTCTCTTTATCTCTACCTGGGCCTGACATGTTTCTTATTGTTTCTTCTCTCTTTATCTCTAGCTGGGCCTGACATGTTTCTTGTTGTTATCCTCTCTTTATCTCTACCTGGGCCTGACATGTTTCTTGTTGTTTCTTCTCTCTTTATCTCTACCTGGGCCTGACACGTTTCTTGTTGTTTGTCCTCTCTTTAGCTCTACCTGGGCCTGACATGTTTCTTGTTGTTTCTTCTCTCTTTATCTCTACCTGGGTCTGACATGTTTCTTGTTGTTTCTTCTCTCTTTATCTCTACCTGGGCCTGACATGTTTCTTGTTGTTTCTCCTCTCTTTATCTCTACCTGGGTCTGACATGTTTATTGTTGTTTCTTCTCTCTTTATCTCTACCTGGGCCTGACATGTTTCTTGTTGTTTGTCCTCTCTTTATCTCTACCTGGGCCTGTCATGTTTCTTGTTGTTTGTCCTCTCTTTATCTCTTCCTGGGCCTGACATGTTTCTTGTTGTTTGTCCTCTCTTTATCTCTTCCTAGGCCTGACATGTTTCTTGTTGTTTCTCCTCTCTTTATCTCTACCTGGGCCTGACATGTTTCTTGTTCTTTGTCCTCTCTTTATCTCTACCTGGGTCTGACATGTTTCTTGTTGTTTCTCCTCTCTTTATCTCTACCTGGGCCTGACATGTTTCTTGTTGTTTCTCCTCTCTTTATCTCTACCTGGGCCTGACATGTTTCTTGTTGTTTCTTCTCTCTTTATCTCTACCTAGGTCTGACATGTTTCTTGTTGTTTCTCCTCTCTTTATCTCTACCTGGGCCTGACCTGTTTCTTGTTGTTTGTCCTCTCTTTATCTCTACCTGGGCCTGACATGTTTCTTGTTGTTTCTCCTCTCTTTATCTCTACCTGGGCCTCACATGTTTCTTGTTGTTTCTCCTCTCTTTATCTCTACCTGGGTCTGACATGTTTCTTGTTGTTTGTTCTCTCTTTATCTCTACCTGGGCCTGACATGTTTCTTGTTGTTTGTTCTCTCTTTATCTCTACCTGGGTCTGACATGTTTCTTGTTGTTTCTCTTCTCTTTATCTCTAGCAGGGCCTGACCTGTTTCTTGTTGTTTGTCCTCTCTTTATCTCTACCTGGGTCTGACATGTTTCTTGTTGTTTCTCTTCTCTTTATCTCTAGCAGGGCCTGACCTGTTTCTTGTTGTTTGTCCTCTCTTTATCTCTACCTGGGCCTGACATGTTTCTTGTTATTTGTCCTCTCTTTATCTCTACCTGGGCCTGACATGTTTCTTGTTGTTTGTTCTCTCTTTATCTCTACCTGGGCCTGACATGTTTCTTGTTGTTTGTCCTCTCTTTATCTCTACCTGGGTCTGACATGTTTCTTGTACTTTGTCCTCTCTTTATCTCTAGCAGGGCCTGACCTGTTTCTTGTTGTTTGTCCTCTCTTTATCTCTACCTGGGCCTGACACGTTTCTTGTTGTTTGTCCTCTCTTTAGCTCTACCTGGGCCTGACATGTTTCTTGTTGTTTCTTCTCTCTTTATCTCTACCTGGGTCTGACATGTTTATTGCTGTTCCTTCTCTCTTTATCTCTACCTGGGTCTGACATGTTTCTTGTTTTGTCCTCTCTTTATCTCTACCTGGGCCTGACATGTTTCTTGTTTTTTCTCATCTCTTTATCTCTACCTGGGCCTCACATGTTTCTTGTTGTTTCTCCTCTCTTTATCTCTACCTGGGTCTGACATGTTTCTTGTTGTTTGTTCTCTCTTTATCTCTACCTGGGCCTGACATGTTTCTTGTTGTTTGTCCTCTCTTTATCTCTACCTGAGCCTGACATGTTTCTTGTTGTTTCTTCTCTCTTTATCTCTACCTAGGTCTGACATGTTTCTTGTTGTTTCTCTTCTCTTTATCTCTAGCAGGGCCTGACCTGTTTCTTGTTGTTTCTCCTCTCTTTATCTCTACCTGGGTCTGACATGTTTCTTGTTGTTTGTTCTCTCTTTATCTCTACCTGGGCCTGACATGTTTCTTGTTGTTTGTTCTCTCTTTATCTCTACCTGAGCCTGACATGTTTCTTGTTGTTTCTTCTCTCTTTATCTCTACCTAGGTCTGACATGTTTCTTGTTGTTTCTCCTCTCTTTATCTCTACCTGGGCCTGACATGTTTCTTGTTGTTTCTCCTCTCTTTATCTCTACCTGGGCCTGACATGTTTCTTGTTGTTTCTCCTCTCTTTATCTCTACCTGGGCATGACATGTTTCTTGTTGTTTCTCCTCTCTTTATCTCTACCTGGGTCTGACCTGTTTCTTGTTGTTTCCTCCTCTCTTTATCTCTACCTGGGCCTGACATGTTTCTTGTTGTTTCTCCTCTCTTTATCTCTACCTGGGCCTGAACTGTTTCTTGTTGTTTGTCCTCTATTTATCTCTACCTGGGCCTCACATGTTTCTTGTTGTTTCTCCTATCTTTATCTCTACCTGGGTCTGACATGTTTCTTGTTGTTTGTTCTCTCTTTATCTCTACCTGGGCCTGACATGTTTCTTGTTGTTTGTTCTCTCTTTATCTCTACCTGAGCCTGACATGTTTCTTGTTGTTTGTCCTCTCTTTATCTCTACCTGGGCCTGACCTGTTTCTTGTTGTTTGTCTTCTCTTTATCTCTACCTGGGTCTGACATGTTTCTTGTACTTTGTCCTCTCTTTATCTCTAGCAGGGCCTGACCTGTTTCTTGTTGTTTCCTCCTCTCTTTATCTCTACCTGGGCCTGACCTGTTTCTTGTTGTTTGTCCTCTCTTTATCTCTACCTGGGTCTGACATGTTTCTTGTTGTTTGTCCTCTCTTTATCTCTACCTGGGCCTGACATGTTTCTTGTTGTTTCTTCTCTATTTATCTCTACCTGGGACTGACATGTTTCTTGTTGTTTGTCCTCTCTTCATCTCTACCTGGGCCTGACATGTTTCTTGTTGTTTGTCCTCTCTTTATCTCTACCTGGGCCTGACATGTTTCTTGTTGTTTCTCCTCTCTTTATCTCTACCTGGGCCTGACCTGTGTCTTGTTGTTTGTCCTCTCTTTATCTCTACCTGGGTCTGACATGTTTCTTGTACTTTGTCCTCTCTTTATCTCTAGCAGGGCCTGACCTGTTTCTTGTTGTTTCCTCCTCTCTTTATCTCTACCTGGGCCCGACCTGTTTCTTGTTGTTTGTCCTCTCTTTATCTCTACCTGGGTCTGACATGTTTCTTGTACTTTGTCCTCTCTTTATCTCTAGCAGGGCCTGACCTGTTTCTTGTTGTTTCCTCCTCTCTTTATCTCTACCTGGGCCTGACCTGTTTCTTGTTGTTTGTCCTCTCTTTATCTCTACCTGGGCCTGACACGTTTCTTGTTGTTTCTCCTCTCTTTATCTCTACCTGGGCCTGACATGTTTCTTGTTGTTTCTTCTCTATTTATCTCTACCTGGGCCTGACATGTTTCTTGTTGTTTGTCCTCTCTTCATCTCTACCTGGGCCTGACATGTTTCTTGTTGTTTGTCCTCTCTTTATCTCTACCTGGGCCTGACATGTTTCTTGTTGTTTCTTCTCTATTTATCTCTACCTGGGCCTGACATGTTTCTTGTTGTTTGTCCTCTCTTCATCTCTACCTGGGCCTGACATGTTTCTTGTTGTTTGTCCTCTCTTTATCTCTACCTGGGTCTGACATGCTTCTTGTTGTTTGTTCTCTCTTCATCTCTACCTGGGCCTGACATGTTTCTTGTTGTTTCTCCTCTCTTTATCTCTACCTGGGCCTGACATGTTTCTTGTTGTGTCTCCTCTCTTTATCTCTACCTGAGCCTGACATCTTTCTTGTTATTTGTCCTCTCTTTATCTCTACCTGGGCCTGACATGTTTCTTGTTGTTTCTCCTCTCTTTATCTCTACCTGGGCCTGACATGTTTCTTGTTGTTTCTTCTCTCTTTATCTCTTCCTGGTTCTGACATGTTTCTTGTTGTTTCTCCTCTCTTTATCTCTACCTGGGCCTGACATGTTTCTTGTTGTTTGTCCTCTCTTTATCTCTACCTGGGTCTGACATGTTTCTTGTTGTTTCTCCTCTCTTTATCTCTACCTGGGCCTGACATGTTTCTTGTTGTTTGTTCTCTCTTTATCTCTACCTGGGCCTGACATGTTTCTTGTTGTTTGTCCTCTCTTTATCTCCACCTGGGCCTGACATGTTTCTTGTTGTTTCTTCTCTCTTTATCTCTACCTGGGCCTGACATGTTTCTTGTTGTTTGTTCTCTCTTTATCTCTACCTGGGCCTGACATGTTTCTTGTTGTTTCTTCTCTCTTTATCTCTACCTAGATCTGACATGTTTCTTGTTGTTTCTCCTCTCTTTATCTCTACCTGGGCCTGACATGTTTCTTGTTGTTTCTTCTCTATTTATCTCTACCTGGGACTGACATGTTTCTTGTTGTTTGTCCTCTCTTTATCTCCACCTGGGCCTGACATGTTTCTTGTTGTTTGTCCTCTCTTTATCTCCACCTGGGCCTGACATGCTTCTTGTTGTTTCTCCTCTCTTTATCTCTACCTGGGCCTGACATGTTTCTTGTTGTTTCTCCTCTCTTTATCTCTACCTGGGCCTGACATGTTTCTTGTTGTTTCTTCTCTCTTTATCTCTACCTGGGCCTGACATGTTTCTTGTTGTTTGTCCTCTCTTTATCTCTACCTGGGTCTGACATGTTTCTTGTTGTTTGTCCTCTCTTTATCTCTACCTGGGCCTGACATGTTTCTTGGTGTTTGTCCTGTCTTTATCTCTACCTGGGCCTGACATGTTTCTTGTTGTGTCTTCTCTCTTTATCTCTACCTGGGCCTGACATGTTTCTTGTTGTTTGTCCTCTCTTTATCTCTACCTGGGCCTGACATGTTTCTTGTTGTTTGTCCTCTCTTTATCTCTACCTGGGCCTGACATGTTTCTTGTTGTTTGTCCTCTCTTTATCTCTACCTGGGCCTGACATGTTTCTTGTTGTTTCTTCTCTATTTATCTCTACCTGGGACTGACATGTTTCTTGTTGTTTGTCCTCTCTTTATCTCCACCTGGGCCTGACATGTTTCTTGTTGTTTGTCCTCTCTTTATCTCCACCTGGGCCTGACATGCTTCTTGTTGTTTCTCCTCTCTTTATCTCTACCTGGGCCTGACACGTTTCTTGTTGTTTGTCCTCTCTTTATCTCTACCTGGGCCTGACACGTTTCTTGTTGTTTGTCCTCTCTTTAGCTCTACCTGGGCCTGACATGTTTCTTGTTGTTCCTTCTCTCTTTATCTCTACCTGGGTCTGACATGTTTCTTGTTTTGTCCTCTCTTTATCTCTACCTGGGCCTGACATGTTTCTTGTTTTTTCTCATCTCTTTATCTCTACCTGGAGCAGGCCTGCTGTCCTCTTCTCCTTATCTCTGTCTCCGGCCAGGCTTGTTTTCTTGTTTTATCTTGTTAATCCCCTCTTTATCTCTTCCTGTAGGTTGCTTGCTGCTGTTTCCCTGCCTCTGGGTCCTTTCCTACAGAGGGCTGCCCTGGGAGCTGCCTGCCCTGGCTCCCACCATCCATCATGCTCAGAAGGGTGTCTAAGGAGTGAGGCTCAAAAAACCAATTAAACCTTTGTTTACTGAAAAAAAAGAAATCCGTTTCAGTTAATTACTTTGGCTCAGGGTTTACGGGGAACTTTTTATTTATGCTGCTGGAAGATTTTCCATATTTTTAGGAAATAAAGCTGCTTACCTGGCATGTGTGTGCCTTTTAAATCCTACAAAATTCACAATAGAGAGTAGACTTTACTACAATACATGATGCACGGCTGGAGGCTTCTATGGTTAGATGAGAAAACATAAAATATAAAGATCAGATCAAATGAAAATACTTGAAAAATACCCTCCACGTTCATATGACTGTAAAACAATAATTTGCAGCAGTCATATTGCAGAACATCAACTTCAAAAACCAATTTCGGCGTTTGCGATCGCAATTTTGCTAAGTGGTATGTATGAGGCAAATCTGCGTGCAAAATAAGGAATCGCAAATTTTGCGATTCCTTAAATGCAATGTAAGAAGCACCAAAAAAGTGCAATTTGGCCTTAAGGAATCGCAAATTATCTCCAACTTCAAATTGGTGGTAATTTGCGATTTCTTTGAAAAATACACTGTTTTGCATTTTTCAAAGTGGCATGTGACGCACGTACATGCCCTTAGGGCATGTATGTGCACCACATTTGCACCCATGCTTATTTCAAGGGTGCAACAGGGTGTCCTTTTTATACCCTTGCACCCTTGAAATTGCATTCTCAATTTGCGATTCTCAAATTGAGAATCGCAAATTGAGAATGTCTTCCCAGTCATTCCTATGGACCTCTAGTCCCATGGGAATGAATGGGGAGTTATTCCTTAATTGCGAATCGCAATTTGAGATTCGCAATTAAGGAATATGTAGGATTCGCAACATTTATTGCAAATCCTACGTACATAGCATTTTGCGATTCTCAAATAGCGATTTGCAAAAAATCGCAATTTGAGAATCGCAAAAGACGATTTTGATACATATTGCCTGAGGTGCCTTCCTTGGACCTGGTGGGCGGTACTTAGTTCCGCCCGGACATTCTGGGAATGCCCAGCGCTGCCCTGGCAGACCGCTATTTATAGATCTCCACCACCCTGGTGAAGACCTTCTTGCCTTCGGCAGAGCCGCCACGGCGTCTCCACTGAAGGCACTTTGGGCCGGATGTTTGTAGGTAGTCGTTTGTGATTACCAAATACCAATATTTCGCGATTCGCTATTTGGTAATCGAAATCACCCATGTACAAGTGTGTGTTTAACACAGTTTGCGATTCCCAGTGGGTCGCAAACAGACCTTACTCACTAAAATTCATGAGGTAGGTCTCAGGTTTGCTACCGATTGGGAATCGCTAAACTCACAGGGATGGTGGCCTGCGAGGCTCAGCACACCACTATGCCTGTGATTGCTTTTCAATAAAGGAATGTCTTTTGTTTTTTTTAATGCAGTCCGTTTTCATTAAAAGAAAATGGGATTAGTTTTAAAAAGAAATTCTAATCTAATTTCCAGTGCTTAATTTGAGCCGGTGGTTTGCCGGGCATAGTACTGGCGCTTAATCATCAACACTGGCATTTTTTATACGAGACTCAGTTAAGGAAATGTTCAGGTATCATAGGCACTGGGGTGGCTTGGTGAGCAAAATAACGATGGATTAAACCCAGATCTGTGACTGGGGTGAAGGTTTTACCATTGCGCGACATTCCGTCCATCACCTCGTGTGTTTTGCTGGACTCTTTAAAGCCAATACCCTCGCTGCCTGTCACCAGGCACTACGGGGGTCAGACTCTTATCTCTCTCTGTGGGCACTGCCTCTACTCCTGGCCCCTTGGTTGAAGCTGTATTTTTCGTGCATAACTTCCCGGCTCCCACGAGGGCTCTCAAGGTTCTGTTTTTATTTTCTCCTTTCATCTCTCCCTCCTCCTCCCCTGCGTGACAATATCAAAGAGACTGTTTTTCTTTTTATTCTTTCATTTGATTTTCCATAAAGAGTGACCCACTTTCTGGATCAGCAGGCAAGCCTTGAAGGGGGCTGTTAGAAATGGGATTCCTGGCTGGCTGAGGTTGGCACCAAAGCAGGCAGAAATCAACACTCTAGTCAGGGCAAGGGAACTACTCCTCAGAATGACCCCTGCTCACCCTTTTAGGTAGTGTGGCGCGAGCAGACAAGGCTAAACTTTGGGGCACTAGAGTTAAGCATTTATGACCTTGCACAGTAAAACACACTGATTCCCCCCACAAATGGACACCAGTCTTTGGTTATATGAAAATATGGATACTTTATGTAAAAATATATCTATCTATGCAGGCAGATATTACAAGACCTTATAACACGTTACTTTTGCTTTTGGGCCAACAGATTTCAAGGGTTTGGCAAGTTCTTCTTGGTTGGTTAGTCCAACAGTCTTTACAATTCTTATTTAGGGTGTCCTGCACTCATGGACACTATTTTCCAGGCGTTGGTACCCAGTCTTGTGGGTGGTGCGCTTCGTAGCGCTCTCGTGCGTTGAGAACGGAAGAAATCCCAAGGCTCTATCAATGCTCGTGCTTCTCGCGTGAGCCGGCAGATGCGGCGTACAGCTTCTCAAAAGGAATTACGAAGCGTACCCATCTGTAAGGGAAATGCAAAGCGTACAAGTCTCAAAAAGGCAATGCGAGGCGCACTCTTCCACTCTGCACTGTCAAAACGGGGAAATAAAACGTTGCGGGCCCCGAGCCCGGTGAGAGTTCAATACTCTCGGTGCAGATGGTCAGTGCGCTGCGGGCTTTGTCAAGAGGACGCGCTGAACACGGAGCGCCCTGGACAAAGCAACGGTACGATGCGCACAAAGGTCCTCAGCGCACCGAGGACAAAAGACAGGCGTACTTCTTGGGTTAGTCGTCCCTCGTGCAGGGGGACGGCTCGTAGGAGTCTGGTGCACCTGGGGGCACCAGCGTGGCTTCGGGTCTTTACAGGACAGCGGGTGTATGCACACAGGCAGGCACGGCCCACGACCTCAGTACGGACTGTACTGGGGTCTCCCAAACTGGGCGGCGCGGCCTGTAAGGTCTCTTAGGGGGGTGAAGCAGGGCAGCAGGGTACATTCCGACGTACGGGCAGCTGTCCCGACGTCGATCACCGGCCTCAGAGGAATTCCGACGGGAGGGGCGAGCGAACGCTTCAGCACACTCCTAATGGCAGGCGGGGGCAGAGGAGCAGGCAGCCTGACCCGGGGACAGAGAGCGGCTCCAACAGAGTGAGGCTCTCACGAGTAAAGGGTAGGCGAGCTCCCGAGTGCCACAGACCTAGGAGGGGGCGATGGGGGCGCAGTCTCAGCTCCGGCGGGAGGCACACACGGCTCGAAGTTCAAGACGAGCGAAGGTATAAGGAACCCACTGGTACTGGGGTTCCGTTCAGGGGGCAAGCTCAGACAAGCCCTTGGAGACAGTCTCAGGCACAATTCTGCAAAGTCCTTTGTAGGTCTTCTCCTCTCCTTCCTCAGCAAGGCCCACTGCAGGCCAGTCCTTCCAGCTTCTTCTTAGTCCTTCTAGTTGGGCAGAGGTTTGTTGTGGGAAACAGGATCTAGTTTCTTGGGAGCAGGGCTCCTACTTTTATACAGCTTTTCTTTTGTTCTGGCAGACCAGGGGGTCCTCTGCATAACTTCTTTCAGTCCCTGAGCACTGTGTTGGGTAAACTTGGGTCTCTCCTTTCAGGGAGCAGGGATGGCACATCAGATGCTCCACAGGAGGTGGAGCCGGCATTGTGGGGACAGGGGCAGCCATGAGTACTTTGTTGACAGGCTTCCCCCTTCGTGGGTCAGGTGTCGGGCTGAGTCATCAGTCGCTCCCCAGGAGGTGGAGCCAGCATTATGGTGGCAGAGCACAGCCCTATTCAGAGTCCAGGGGCACTCCCACCACCCACCGAGGTGTAATCCTTACATTCACCACCTGTCATCCCCCAGCCCTGTCAATCACACAACCCAGACAGCAGATACACATGCTAGCAGAGGCGGGCTGAAATGGTTAGGCAAGCAAATGCTAGCTTTCTAAAAGTAGCATGGATATTAAAATAAACTTTACTAAAAGAAGTATTTTATTATTCCGAGTTCAGGCATACTAAACTTGACCTTCTACCATGCTCCCTGAGCCTGCTGGGATTATAGGGTGTAAATATTCCAGCAGCCCATCTTGGCCTATGAGAACAGGTAGCCTTACAATAGTGAAAAAAAACGAAAATGGCTGTAATTCACTATTAGGACATGCCACATACATCAGAGCATGTCCTACCTTATGCTTACAATGCACCCTGCCCTTGGGCCTACCATAGGGGTGACTAATATGAAGTTAAGGGAAGGTTTAGGGACTGACAAGTCAACAAGTCCACTTTTTGCTGTTGTGCCTCAGATGTTTTTGCTGGTGTCCGCTACTCAGGGCACTGCGCCACGGCCAACCCGTGCCGCAGTGCAAGTGCTCCCTACTGTAAAGTATATATGTGATTGATGTCCATGATTGGTTCATTGGATTTACTGTCAGTCCCCAGTAAAGTGCACCAGGAGTGCCAGGGCTTGTAGATGCCAATACTGCGAGTGGGCCTGCAGCGCTGGTTGCGCCACCCACAGAAGCAGCCTTTTAAAATTTGTCTAGGGTCTGCCATTGCAGAACCTGCGTGCAGTCTGGTACTGTCATGCTGGCTGGGCAAGTGCACACACTTGCCAGCCTCTAAACCTTCCCTTAACCTCATATTAGTCACCCCTATGGTAGGCCTGAGGGCAGGGTGCATTGGAGTGTAAGGTAGGACATGCTCTGATGTGTGTGGCATGTCCTAATAGTGAATTACTGCCAAATTCGTTTTTCACTATTGTGAGGCTACCAGTTCCCTTTAGGCCAGATGGGCTGCTGGAATTATTACACTCTATAATCCCAGCAGGCTCAGGGAACATGGTAGAAATTAATGTTTAGTATGCCTGAACTCAGAATAATAAAATACTTCTTTTTAGTAAAGTTTATTTTAATATCCTGTGTTTGCAAATGCTACTTTTAGAAAGCTAGCATTTGCTTGCCTAACCATTTCAGCCCGCCTCTGCTTGGATGTGGATCTGACTGTCTGGTGTGTGTGAGTGACAGGGCTGGGAGGTGACAGGTGGTGAATGGCAGGATGACACCTTAGTGGGAGGTGGGAGTTTCCCTGAACTATGCATCAGGCTGTGCTCTGCCACCACAATGCTGGCTCCGCCCCCCTGGGGAGCGACTGATGACTCTGCCCTGCACCTGGTCCAGGAAGGACCGAAGCTTGTCAACAAAGTGCTCCTGGCTGCCCCTGTCCCCACAATGCTGGCTCCGCCCCCCTGGGGAGCGGCTGATGTGCCTGCCCTCACACTGAATGCAGAAGCAGAAGTACCCACCACAAGTGCTCAGGGACTGAGAGCAGTTATGCAAAGGCCCCCCTGGCCTGTAAGAACAAAAGAAACTGGGTATAAAAGTAGGAGCCCTGCTCCTTGTAAATTAGATCCTGTTTGCGCTACAGAAGAAACTCTGCCCGAAGAGAAGGACCTGGAAAGACTACAAGGAGGAGTGCTGTCTCTGGCCTGTGTCTGGTGCCTTGCTGCAGAAGGAGAGGAAAGAAAAGACTACAAGAGACTTTTACTTTTATTGAACTTTGTGCCAAACTCTGCTAAAGATCTCCAAGGGCTTGCTGTGGAACTTGCCCCCTAACCAGCGCCCCAGGAACAGTGGGCGCTACCCCCCTGAAGAAAGCTGCTGCTGGCGTGTGCTGTGTGTCCCTACAGCGCCGAGTGGAGGAGAGCTGAGAGCGCTGTGCACCCCCGCCACGCTCTCTGCCAATTCGTGCAGCCGTGTCCCTCTCCCGACCACCGTGACTGTGGCCTGATCGAGTCGGTAGCTACAAAGTGAAGACTGGCCCTGCTGGTCCGAGCGCCATGACTGTCCCGCTCTGAGCCGTGCTCACATCGGAAAGGGAGGACCTGTCTGGTCCTAGCATCGCCGCCTGTTTGGCCCCCGAGGCACAGGCCGCCCCGCAAAGACAGACGCTGCCAAGATTGTGCCCTCCGTAACCCGGGCGCTGAGACCCCTTGTCCCCGCAGCTGGGAAGTGACTCGCTGCGGGGCCTCGCCTGATCGGTGCACCGTGCCTCGTGGAGTGCACCCCCCCCCCCTCAGCCCCGCCTGCTGCAGCTTCCCCCTTCAGAGACCGAAGCGAACCTTGCCGGAAGGATCCTGTCCCATAACTCACCGCCGTCCCGGGTGCCCTGTGACCTGCAGCTGCGATCCGCAGGCCGCCGCACCCCCCAGGGAGAGCAACGCGACGTGGGACAGCCCCCCCTTCCAGCCGTCCGCTTCGCCAAGACCAGGAACATCAAGGTACTGTGCGCTGTGCCCAAGCATTGTGTGCTTTGTGGGGAGAACGTCTAGACCGCACCGTACGCCGCTCACGCAAGAGGCGTGGGGCGGGAGGAGACGCTCGGGCAGAAGCCGGGCCAAGCCCACAAGAACGCCGCAGCGCAGCACAGCGCTAATACAGGGCAGGAGGCCCCAAAACCCCTTGCCTTGGGAACTTTGCCTTTTTATTACCAGAACTATCTAAGAAACAAGCTGATTAGACACTGTGACTTTTGCTAAGAGTAACTGGAACCTGACATTTTTGAAGTAATTGAACTGTATTTACAAGCCTGCTGCTAAGAATATATAAAGAGAATATATTTTGAATACATTACAGTTTGGTGTCATTGTGTGGTGGGTTGGTGGTGAGGGGTGTGATACTGCAAATGTTTAACCATATGTGCCCCAGAGATTAGCCTAGACTGCTTGCGCCACACTACCTAGAGGGTGAGCAGGGGTTATTCTTGAAGGTAATCCTTTGCCCTGACTTGGAAGAGAGGGTCCCTGCTTGTCGCCAGTGCTGCACTGCGCCAACCAGAGACCCCCATTTCCAACACATGTTGATAATTGAGTCTTCCCCCTGGCTGTGTGCTTGTCCAGTGAGTGTCCGAACGCCTCTGTCGTTGAGCGGCGGATGGATCTTCCCTTGGGGAACACGCACTCCCCAGGGCTCTGCTATTCTGGAATAAACCTACTCAAAAGAAACCTAAATTCCTGGAGGCAGATTTACTACTCCTGGCGCATCTCCGTTCGCCACCACTGATGCGCCGTATTTACAATGCGGCGCACCGTGGCGCACGGATGGGCAGATGCGTGTCGCATCCCCCGTCAAAATTGCGGCGCATTGCTGGAGTTAAGGCTCGGGGGTGCCCTATCCCTAACATGCTGCGTCACTCCTTACGCCTGTGTCAAGCAGGCGCAGGGTTTTGATGCAGCATGGCCTTAAAACGGCGGCGTAAAAGTGGCGCAAGGGGCTTGTAAATCTGCCCCCTGCTGTTTATTCCGTGATCCGCACTTTACAGCACCCCCTGACTCACTTCCCACCCAGTGCATCATTTGTAAGTGCCAGGGCCCTAGTCAGTAGGACACTGCAGCTTGCACCATCCATTGCCTCGGCCAGTGACAGCACCAACACAACTACCAACCCTCACACTCTTACATTTGTGACAATTCAGACTATTCCAGGCCCCAAAGCTATAAGAATGGCTTGAGCAGCAGGTATCAGTCATTGCCATTGTATATTGAGTTACTAAACAGCTGTTGTTTTGCTCATACCTAAATTAGACAGACTGCGCCACCATGTGGCAGACTGTCATAAGCGCCGGTGCTGACAATTAACTGCCTGTGCTAGCATTGGACGGCACCGGCTCAAATTAAGCACTGTTCTCACCTGTTCCTCCCTTGCCCCTAGCGTTGCTGTCCGTGAAATAAAATGTTTCCGTTTTATTTTATTTTATTTTTTGTGGTTCAATCACTGTCATTTGCTGCTTGTCTTGATTTCAAAAAGCACTTTTGTACCCCCCCTTTTGTTTCCTCGCCCCCACTCTCACCCCCTCTATTCCATGGTCATTTCACCTTCTCTATTACTCCCCCTTGTGGGTGTTTCAATCATTTGTTGAGTTTCAGTTTTGTGTGTGGGGGGGGAGGTGGTGGCAGCGGCCGTTTGCTGGTCGGGTCTTCTCATTGTAAAAAGTGCTTTCCAACTATTTATTTATTTTATTTATTTTTATTTCATGCGTTTTTATATAGTGCAGACTTTACCCGCAGGCGTCAGAGGCTTCACAATAGGAATAGAACTGAAACAAGAGGAGAAAATACAAGTGAACAAATTACAAAAGCAAACGTTAAGTTACATGAGGCAAAAGTGACAATTGTGAGCAACCAAAATACAAGAGGTAGCAAACGGTACATTACAGGAGGAAAAAAGTGATATGTGTGCAGGTTACAAAAGAGTACAAAGTACCAGTAGAGGTATAATACTGCAATATATGGGAGACACTCCAGCACAAGAACAAACGTTTTATCCATTCAAGTGTATGCACCACCTCGGATTACTAAATGTAATTAACAATAAACGTGTATTCATGCGCGTAGATACGATCGCGCCTGCGCAGCCTGCTTGAAGAGTGAGCAGTCAGCAACAGTGGCCTCTTTTTCTTGTTTTTTTTTGCTGATGGCGCACAGCGTCGGCACGGCCATTATTAAAGCCAATACCTCATCAAGGAGAACCTGTTGGCTAAGGCAAAGCCTGTTATTGTGTCCTGGTGTCAGGGTGCATGTGTGCGTGTGGGTAGTGGACCGTGTGGGGCGTGGCACACTACAAGCGGGGGGGGGGGTGGAGGCAAGGAAGAGAGCGTGTACTATGGACGGTGCTTGTTTTCGGTGGTCGCAGAGGTGAGGGGCACAATCAGCGATGCGAGTGAGGCCCCTCGCCATGGCTGTAGAAAGCTCAATATGCTCAGACGTGAGTCCCTTGCTCACTGCACCATCAGGATTCAAGCAAGCCGGGCTGAAGACGGCTGAAATGCCAGAAACCGGTCCTCGGAAGCTTGTTTCCGGTCCAGGGAAGGCATGGCTTGGCAGTTCGGGCTGGACTGCTCCCATGAGGCACAGGGTCAGACTGATTTGCATATGGCCGTGTCTGAACTGGGGTGGCGGAGTGGGCTAAAGAACGGTGATGGATTAAACCCAGATCTTTTGACTGGTTGTGAGTGTTTGGTTGGTTCGGATGCTCCGTCCATCACCACCCCCTTTTGTACCGTCTTGTTCGCCATAAGTGTGGGAGGGTATGCTCAGACGTGAGTCCCTTGATCACTTTGCCACTGGATTCAAGCAAGCCGGGCTGAAGACGGCTGTGATGCCAGAAACCGGTCCTCGGAAGCTTGTTTCCGGTCCAGGGAAGACATGGCTTGGCAGTTCGGGCTGGACTGTTCCCATGAGGCACAGGGTGAGACTGATTTGCATATAGCCATGTCTGAACTGGGGTGGCAGCATTCCGTCCATCATTGTAAAACGCTCTGATATCAGAGGTCTGTGAACAGATGCACAGCTGGTGGGGGGGGGGGGTGATGTGGGGGCTCACACAGTTCACCCCAGTTCTTCACACCCATGCTTTGCTGTCCCCCCTGGCTCTCAGACTCTCCCCCCCCCCTCCTCAGTGCTGCTCAGGCGTGGGGGACGGAGGGGGAGGGGATGGGGGGCTGCAGATGTCCCCTGTGTCTGCTCTTTCCAGCCCGTCTCATGTCCTTACTTCTCCCAATAGCCAGGTCTGAAGTTTGACGGCGGGGGGAGTATGGGGGGGGGGACTTGGAGGGGGTCTAAAAAGTGCTGTTTTGCATAGAAACGTACACAGGCCAGTGCGTCCGTATAAGTAATCTGCTGATTACTTACTAGTAATTTTCATTACTTGAATCCTTCTAGTTCCATTTCTTAGAATTCCTGCTCAAGCACCCCCCCCCCTGACCTCATCAACTCCCCCTGGTCCCGTCCTGACCTCAATGAGGATATAAATACAGAACAAGAGACCCTCTAACGAGAAGTGTTGGCGGAAATGCTTCAGTTAGGGGGGTTTTCCTAATTTCCTAATGGAAGATTGAGCCCCCACACACCCAGGTGGGTGTCATACTTTATCAGAGGGCTTAGCTCCTCGTGGGGCCGGCGCTGCAATGCCCCACGCGCCCCTCAAGAGGGCTCTTTGGTGGAGATCTGCTTTTTAAGCCGCATGAGTGAGTGAGGGTCTGAGAACGCGAGGTGGAGTGACATAGAAAGATCCCTGATTCAAAACTAAGCATGGGCTGAAAATTCGTTCCGCTCGCGGAATTTGCAGATTTTTGGCAATTTCGCGGTCTGGGAATTGCGCGAAATTGCCAAACAATACGCAAGTTCGCAAATTTTTTTTGCTTGTTCGCGCTTCAAAAATACAATCTCGCGCACGCTGCGTTGACTTACCTTGATTCTGAGTTTGCCGAGTTGTTTTCCTCCCGCGAACAAGATGGCCACGCCCAAAAACGACCGCATGGGTAAGTTCGCGGTAGCCGTGCTTAAAAAAAAACCCGCGAACACGCCAAAATAAAAAATCCACAAGTTCGCACAAATTCGCAGATTTAGCGGACCGCAAATTCGCTTTCGCACTTATTCACGTAATAGGAATTCGCTAATATTCGCCCAAACTTATTCAAAACTACCTCATGAGGATCCAGAAAATGTTTCAATATATGATCCCCTTGGAGAGTTCAAAACAACAGTGCGAAAAGCCGTCACTGGTGTGTGATGGGCCGTGACAGGTTCAACATGTGGAACTATTTAGAGGGCCGACATGTTTCACCCATGTTTGTCCGGGAGGGATCAGTGGCGTTTCTTCAGGACAAAATGTAGTGAATAAATGATCCTTACCGTACAGCAGGGCGGGTTAATGTGCACTGGTAAAAAAGGAAGAACCTAAAAAGAAATATCTCAAGAAACATTCTTTGGTAAACTGCGTCTGATTGTGAGGTCCCTACATGAGATCCAACCTACACAAAGACAAAATGAATTAGTGGAGAGTTTCACAAATGCAATATATACATAGACTTTTTGTGCCGCCAAAAACATACGTAAAAAGATACAGGTACGTGTTAAACAATCACTTTTGTGTATTCCAAGCATGCTAGGGGTGCAGGGGTCACTCCATAGGGAATCCAGAAAAACGAAGATGCACCATGTCAGACAAGAGACATAGTGGCAGTGACGCATAACGGTGGACCCAGACAGATGTTGGTAAAACTGGGTGATCGAATCATGTAATGCAAGCAGTCTCTTGTTCCATCTGGTTCAAGGACAGGACCGCGCGGTCGAATAGTCGGAATCCTGAGTTTGTTCTCACCCGTTTACTTTGTGCCATTCACTGTCCTCATTCAATCCAGTCCGCTGTGTCTTTAAACGGAGGATCCATCGTTGTTCCGTGTTGAATAGTGGCTGTCGGCTCCAGCGCTCATTGGCTTCCAGGATGGTCCATCTGACGTCTTCTGGCGTTTGATTGGCCATGAGGATATATGCTGACATCTTTGTACTACTGAGTTTGCAGCGAACATTGCTACGGTGTTCCAGTATTCTGGTCTTAACCGGTCTCGTTGTCATTCGCACCAGAGGCAACTGGTTAGACGTATACAGTTCTTGGTGTTACAGCATCGACTCTCCAGGCCGGAGGATCTCTCGTGACGCAAAGAGGTCCTGCCGCAAGTGGCCAGACACTTCCACCATCTGACAGAATGTTGAGCGACTGTGAGCCTGACAGTCCCTGAGGATGCGAGGTGGCGGCTCAATGAGTCAGCCGGGAATGTGTCTTCCCCGTGAATGTACGTTGCTGTAAGAGACAACAGGTGAGAATTTGCACATAGACCAATTTTGTACGCTAGAGACCGGAAGAAGTCTATTTTTCTTCCTCCTTGATGGTTTATGTAGCTCTTTGCCACATGACTGTCTAATCTCATTACCTCTAAGGTGGCACTAGAAGGTGGTACTAGAAGGTGGTTGTTAGAAAGGCGGTCCCTGGGGAGGCAGAAGATGTCTGACTGACCACCCCGAGACCCACCTCTCCGTGTGGAGTTGGCCGAGCGCCGTCGAGAGGCCTCCTGAGTGAGGCTCCTCTCCTAGAATCGTAACCAGCAGAGCAATCACACCACTACAAAGGGATACCACACAAGAGGATAACTTCTTAGAATCTTTATCAGCACTATCGATTGGTTCTCTTGGCAATATGTACAAGCGGACCGAGGGGTCCATAAAGTCTTGATAGCTTGAGGGTAAGGGGTATCGGGGCAGTCTTAGGACCAGCAAGGTCGGGCCGCGGCAGCGCCAGCAGGCTTCAGAGGTGGTTTCAGCGAGGTTGGGCCGCGGCAGCGCCAGCAGGCTTCGAAGATGGTTTCAGCGAGGTTGGGCCGCGGCAGCGCCAGCAGGACTCCAAGATGGTTTCAGCGAGGTTGGGCCGCGGCAGCGCCAGCAGGACTCCAGAGGTTCAGGGTTCAAAGCAGCGAGTTCTTCTCGGGGTCAGCCGCGACAGCGTCAGCAGGGCTTTCGACTCCAGGATACAACTGCCGACCCATTCCAGAGCTGCCCCAGATATATGCCTGGAGTCCTTTGATGTCCGGACCCTCGCGCCTGGGGGCCAGAGGGGCCGGGATGAGAGTGTCCAGACACCCAGCAGGGGGGTGGAGCCAGAGCCCAGAGGAGCCGGAGGGAGATCGAAACCAGGCGTCCGAGGACCGTTGGAGGGCCATCGAAACTCCCCTCCTCCTTGATCCGTCAAGTGGCCGCTTTACCACCTGGTCGGATCTTGGTGCCTCACTGTCGGGGCTTCGCTGGAGTTGCAGCCGGGGACGGGCCGAGGCCACGTGGTCAGGACGTGGAGGGTCCAAGATGGAGTCGGGACCTGTGATGGTGGCCCGAGTAGGGTCTGGATCAGTAGAGGGGGCGAACAGGGGTCGCCGTGTTCCAGAGGGAGAGAGCCGGGGGTCACCCGGACGGGCGGCTCTCGTGAAGGGTAGCTTCGACGGGGAGGACAGGGGTCATGGCTGTCCCGGGTCCGCCATGTGAGGAGGAGCGGGACCACGCCACGAGGCCGGGTCCAACACGCGTCCCCCCCAGCTGAAGGCGGGGAGAGTCACCCATCTTTTTGGGGGTTCTCCTCGTCGAGGCGGAAGAAGCGGGACAGGCCGTCGGCGTTGGCGTGGTCGTTGCCGGGGCGATGCTCCACAGTGAAGTCCATCCCTTGGATGGAGATGGACCATCGTAGCAACTTGGGGTTTTCTCCTCGCATCTGCATTAACCACCGCAAAAGCCGGTGGTCAGTTTGCACCCGGAAGTGGGTGCCGAAGAGATAGGGCCGGAGTTTCTTGAGGGCCCATACCACGGCGAAGGCCTCTCGCTCGATGGTGCTCCAGCGTTGTTCTCGGGCCAGCAGACGTCGACTGAGGAAGGCCACAGGTTGGTCAACTCCTTCTGCGTTAAGTTGGGACAGGACCGCCCCGACACCGTGCTCCGAGGCATCCGTCTGTACTATGAATTCCCGGCTGTAGTCAGGGGCTTGGAGTACGGGGGCGGTGCACATCGCTGTTTTTAGTGTCTCAAAGGCGGCCTGACACTCGGGTGTCCAGTGCACCTTCTGGGGCTGTCTTTTAGAGGTGAGTTCGGTGAGGGGCCCCACAATGCTCCCATAGTTTTTCACGAAGCGCCGGTAATACCCAGTGAGCCCCAGGAAGGCTCTGACTGCTGTCTGGGTGACCGGGGGCTCCCAGGCCATGATGGCGTCGATCTTGGGTTGGAGGGGAGCCACCTGGCCGCTCCCCACTTGGTGTCCCAGATAGGTCACGGACCCTTGGCCTATCTGGCACTTGCTGGCTTTTATTGTCAGTCCGGCCCGTTGGAGGGCCGTCAGGACCTCCCAGAGGTGCTTGAGGTGCTCGGCCCAGTGGAGGCTGTACACCGCAATATCGTCCAGGTAGGCAGCGCTGAACTCTTCTAGCCCCGCCAGCACCTTATTCACCAGCCTCTGGAACGTTGCGGGGGCGTTCTTCATCCCGAAAGGCATCACCCTGAAGTGGTAGTGGCCATCGGGCGTTGAGAAGGCGGAGCGCTCCTGGGCGCCCGGGGTGAGCCCGATCTGCCAGTAGCCGGCGGTGAGGTCGAAGGTGCTCAGGTAGCGGGCCGCCCCCAGGCGGTCGATCAATTCATCGGCCCAGGGAATGGGGCGGGCATCTGTCCGGGTGACGGCGTTCAATCCCCGGTAGTCGACACAAAACCTTAGTTCAGGGGGGGCGCCAGGTGTGGCGGCCTTGGGGACCAGGACGACAGGACTGGCCCACGGACTGTCAGAGGGTTCGACTACCCCCAGGGCCAGCATCTTGGAGACCTCGGACTGGATGCAGGCCCGAACTCGGTCGGGAACTCTCTAGGCCCGGTGTCGCACAGGCGGGCTGTCCCCGGTGTCGACATCGTGCACGCACCACTGGGTGACTCCGGGGGTGAGGGAAAATAAGTCTGCGAATTGTCCCAACAAGCTGCTGCAGTCCTGGCGCTGTTCTGGGGTCAGGGCGGAGGAGAGGGTGACTCCCTCGACGGAGCCGTCTGTCTCGGAGGTGCTCAGGAGGTCTGGTAGGGGCTCTGAGTCTTCTTCGGCCCCGCCATCCGTAGCCATCAGTAGGCTAAGCTCCGTGCGGACAAAGTGAGGCTTGAGCCGGTTGGAGTAGAGAACCCGGAGGGGGTTCCTGGGGGATTCCATGCCCACTAGGTAAGTAACAGGGCTCTTGCGCTCCACCACCTTGAAGGGCCCCGTCCACTTGTCCTGGAGGGCACATGGTTCGACCGGGGACATGACCCAGACCTGTTGGCCCGGCTCGAACTCAATGGAAGAGGCGTTTTGGTCATACCAGCGTTTCATCTCCTCCTGGCTGGCCTCGAGGTTGGCTTCGGCCAAGGCTCGGAACTTTCGAGTCTGATTTCGGAGGGTCAGAAGGTACCTGTAGACATCGGGAGGAGCATCTCGGGCGGCAACCTCCCAGCCCTCTTTGACCAGGCTGAGGGGACCCCGGACGGGGTGTCCGTACAATAGTTCGAAGGGGCTGAACCCCAGGGACTGCTGAGGGACCTCCCGGTAGGCGAATAGGAGGCAGGGCAGCAGCACGTCCCACTGGCGTCGCAGGGGCTCTTCCAGGCCCATAATCATCCCCTTAAGAATTCTATTGAAGCGTTCGACCAATCCATTCCCTTGGGGGTGGTAGGGGGTCGTGAACTTATAGGTGACCCCGCATTGTTGCCACAGGGACTTCATGTAACGAGAAATAAAGTTTGTGCCCCGGTCACTTACGACCTCTCTAGGGAAGCCCACTCTGGAGAAGATCCCCATCAGCGCTCGACCCACCACGGGGGCCGTCACCGTCCGGAGGGGGATGGCTTCGAGATAGCGGGTGGCATGGTCCACCAGGACGAGGATAAACCGGTGTCCTTGGGAGGTGCGAGGCTCCAGGGGCCCTACAATGTCTATTCCGACCCGCTCGAAGGGGGTATTGACGACTGGGAAGGGTTGGAGGGGGGCCTTGTGCTTCCCTCCACTCTTCCCGCTGGCTTGGCAGGTGGGGCAAGTCCGGCAATGATTGCTCACATCGTTCTTCATCTTGGGCCAGTAGAAATGGGTCACCAGGGGGCTGTACGTCTTGTCCTGCCCCAGGTGCCCAGCGAGAGGTACGTCGTGTGCCAGGTTCAGGAGGAAGTCTCGGAATCGGAGGGGGACCACCAGCACCCGGCCGGCCCCTAGTTCGGAAACCTTTTGTTCGCTGTAGAGGAGATCGTGGTCCCAATAGACCCAGTGGGACCCCGATGGATCTCCGGCGGATTGAGTGGCGGCTTGTTGTCGGATTCCCTCGAGGGAGGGACAGGTTTTCTGCTCCTGCCGGAACTGTTCTCGGGTGGGGCCACCTTCTTGGCGCCATTGGGCCAGTTCCGGGATGTTGCCGAGTTCAGCGATTTCTCCCCCGGGGGGCCCCAGGGGCTCGGGGTCTGGCTCGGCGTCCTCTGCTACTGCGGGCGGCGGAGGTGCGGGCCACTCGGGTTCCTCAGTCGGGGCGTCCTCCGTCGGGGCGGAGGCCCGGGCGGACATGGAGCGGGTGGTCGCACAGACCCACTCGGGGAGGTCTAGCATCCCCAGATGCTCGCTCCGCTCGACGTGAGCCCAGGGGGAACTTTCTAGGTCGTTCCCGAGGAGGCAGTCCACGGGGGCATCATCTCGGACAGTCACTTTCAGCATGCCCGACACCCCTCCCCACTCGAAGGGAACACGGGCCATTTGGCACAGGCTCTTGGAGTTGTCCGCCGACCGCACTGGGCACAACACATTGGGTAGGATTTGGTCGGGAGTCACCAAGTGGCAACGGACGGCCGTCACGCTGGCTCCGGTGTCGTGGAGTGCTTCGGCCCGGTGTCCATTAATGGTGACCCATTGGCGATACTTTTGAGTGTTGCCCGGGATCGGGGCCCGGGGAATCATGTCTCTTTCTCCTAGGCACACTAGGGACATAGCGGCGGGCTCCCACTCGGGCTGCTCGTGGTCATAGTTCTCTTATTCGCCCCTCTCTTCTCCCAGGGCGGCGGCAGCGATCTGGCGGTTTGGAGGACCGGTGGAGCCGGGTCATTGGTTCATGGGGCAGAGAGGGTCATTCGAATAGTGTCCGGGCCGCTGGCATCTGTGGCAGGTAACGTTCGGGCGGGGCCCCGGTCGTGCTGGGGGGCCCCCCCTTTCGGCCAGGGACGGTGAAGTGGGGGTCGGGGGCAGCCCCGCGGGTAAGTCCCTGGGTCTGTTCTGACCTCCTCCGCCGCCCCGCGGCCGGTGGTTTCCCGGGGGACCTTGACCGTAGTCTCCCATCGGGCTCCGGGGGACCCGGGTGCTCACCCATCGATCGGCCTCGACGGCGAGTTTCCGGGGCTCGGTCAGTTTGCTGTCGAGGAGATGTTGTCGGAGCTCGATAAAGCAGTTATTGGAGAGGTGCTCTTATACAATGAGGTTGAACAGCTGCTCGTATGTGGTGACCCGGCTGCCCTTGATCCACCCTTCCAGGGCTCTACTATAGAAGTTCACGTACTCCACCCACGTGGTACCGGGGAGTTTTTTACAGTCTCGGAATCGCTGCCGGTACATCTCGGGGGTGAGCCCATAGCGGGTAAGGAGGGCGGCTTTCATGTGTTCATAAGAGGTCCTTTCGGTGTCGGGGAGTTCTAGCAGGGCGTCCCTCCCTTCGTTGACGAACTTCCCCCACAAGCCGGCACCCCAGTCTTTGGCGGGTACTCGATGGGAGGTCATAGCTACCTCGTACGCCTTAAACCATTGTCGGATGTCGTCATTTTTGTAATATTCTTTGACGACATCCTTGGGAATGTGGACCTTATTGTCTGTAGGGGGAGGCGGGCACCGGTTCTCGGAGGCGCTGGCTTCCCCATTTTTGGCGTTGATCTCAAGCTCCTTCAAGCCCCGCTCGTGCTCGAACGTGATCTTCTTTTCCTCCAAGTCTCTTTGCCTTCGCTTCTCTTCGAGGTCTCCTTGCAGTCGTAGTTGCTCCAGGGCTATTTTTTTCTCGGCTAGTTTTAGTTCTCCGTCCAGACGGAGTCGGGCGAGCTCCAATTCGTGGAGTCGGCGCCTCTCTCGCTCTTGGGCGTCTTCGTGGGAGAGGCCCGTGTCTCCATTAGTATTTCTTTCCTCCGCTGCGGTTGCGATGGGTTCTCGGTGCACATCTGGGACTGTGTTTCCTTCGCCCTGGGGTGGCGTCGCTCCTGCCTCTACCCATGCTTGTAGGGTCAGCTTGAGGTCTTCCTTGGTGCTTAGCCCAGTGGTAGCGATGACCAGGTCTTTGCAGAATTGCTTCAATTCTTTATGATTATAGTCCTCTAATCGTTCCTTTTGGAACTCCGTGGTTGGTCCGGTTTCTTTGGACGTCATGGTCGCGGTGTGTTTCTGTCAGTAGTGGGTGAGTCACTCTCTGTACGATTTGCGTCGGCTCGGATCGCACCGCCTGCCACCAATGTTAGAAAGGCAGTCCCTGGGGAGGCAGAAGATGTCTGACTGACCACCCCGAGACCCACCTCTCCGTGTGGAGTTGGCCGAGCGCCGTCGAGAGGCCTCCTGAGTGAGGCTCCTCTCCTAGAATCGTAACCAGCAGAGCAATCACACCACTACAAAGGGATACCACACAAGAGGATAACTTTTTAGAATCTTTATCAGCAATAACGATTGGTTCTCTTGGCAATATGTACAAGCGGACCGAGGGGTCCGTAAAGTCTTGATAGCGAGAGAAAAGACAGCGTCTCTCTCAGTGTGTCTGCTGGAGGGTCGGCTTCCTTCGGCACTTGCTGTTGTGTGCTGTGTGTGCTGTGTGACTTTGGTGCTATGTTGTGTGCACAGTGGGGAGGGTGTTGTGTGCTGTGTGTGCAGTGTGACTTTGGTGCTATGTTGTGTACATGGCGGGAGGGTGTTGTGTGACTTTGGTGCCATGTTGTACGCATGGCAGGGAGGGTGTTGTGTGCTGTGTGTGCTGTGTGACTTTGGTGCCATGTGTGCATGGCGTGGAGGGTGTTTCGTGACTTTAGTGCCATGTTGTGCACAGCGGGGAGGGTGTTGTGTGCTGTGTGTGCAGTGTGACTTTGGTGCTATGTTGTGTACACGGCGGGGAAAGGTGTTGTGTGACTTTGGTGCCATGTTATACGCATGGAGGGGAGGGTGTTGTGTGCTGTGTGTGCTGTGTGACTTTGGTGCCATGTTGTGCACACGGCGAGGAGGGTGTTGTGTGCTGTGTGTGCAGTGTGACTTTGGTGCCATGTTGTGTGCATGGCGTGGAGGGTGTTTCGTGACTTTGGTGCCATGTTGTGCACACGGCGGGGAGGGTGTTGTGTGCTGTGTGACTTTGGTGCCATGTTGTGTGCACAGCGGGGAGGGTGTTGTATGCTGTGTGACTTTGGAGCCATGTTGTGCACACGGCGGGGAGGGGTTGTGTGCTGTGTGTGCTGTGTGACTTTGGTGCCATGTGTGTACGGCGTGGAGGGTGTTTAGTGACTTTGGTGCCATGTTGTACGCACGGCGGGGAGGGTGTTGTGTCCTGTGTGTGCTGTGTGACATGTACGCACGGCTGGGAGGGTGTTGTGTCCTGTGTGTGCTGTGTGACTTTGGTGCCATGTTGTGCACACGACGAGGAGGGTGTTGTGTGCTGTGTGAGTGTGAACGGGTGTAGGTGTTATGGGAACACATCTGCTGACTGCAGCTGGGTGTCCCATGAAAGGCCAAACTGGGGTCATGACAGGTGAATCGCTGGCATGCAGTGCTTTAAATGGGCCGGTACTGTCCGGTACTGAGTACCGGCACTTTTTTAATTTGAGAGGGAGAGTACCCACACTTCTCAAGGGAGATGTAATACCTTTAAATGTTTACAGAAACAAGCAGGTACCCTGGTACAATCGATTGCCGCAGGAGCGCATCTTCGCTCCACTTTTTGAATACACGGACAGATGGTAATTCATTCCATCGCCTTCCTGGAAACATTAAGATGAATTGTGATTCAATATCCATGCGCCTCGCTTGAAACAGCCTCAGCACTCTGAGAGGTTTCTATATTCTATGTAACTCGATGGGGCTGCTGCTTTATTTAGGACATACGCTGGTGCGGTGAACAGTCTTCGTGTCGTCGCGTCCTCCCTCTTCCTAATAAACTGAGGGCCCGATGTAGATAATTCTCATTTAGCGACTCTAGAATACCGAATGTTACCGATTCGGTATTCTAGATGCGGTAAATGAGATGTAGTTAAAAATTCTGTACTTTTTACCGAATCTGTAGGATTCTGTAATTACCGAATCGGTATTTACCGATTCGGTAATTGTCATTGATTCCTATGGGCCTTGAGGCCCATAGGAATCAATGTCAATTACCGAATCGGTAAATACCGATTCAGTAAAAATACAGAATTTGCAAGGGGGACAGGGTGTCACTTTGACACCCTGTTGCACCCCTGATTCTGGCTTGTGTGCCATGTGGCACACAGACATGCCCTTAGGGCATGTCTGTGTGCCACATGGCACAGATGTGCATGTACATAGGAATACGTTATTTACCATGGAATAGTATTCCATGGTAAATAACGATTCGGTAAGGGCCTGTGGCACTGATTACAGTGCCACCTACATGTAGATTTACCGATTCGGTAAATTTACCGATTCGATATTTTACCGAATAGGTAAATTTACAGAATTGGTAAATATACCGATTTGTCACTTTTTCTGGCCCCTACATCTCCATCTGCAAAAACCTGTCGGTAACGGCTGAAATCGGCCGTTATTGACCGGTATTTGCCTTCCTACATCTGGCCCTTAGTGAGTTTTCTGCCTTCAGCGGCCAACGGGACACCAGGAGCCAGATACAGGCCGAGTCCTGTTTGAAAGATTCTGCATTGGGGGCCCGTCCCCTTCTCCCCCTCCTTTTTAGGTCTCGCTTAGAGCAGCGCTTGCGCTGTCTCTTCGAGACATGCAGTATTCAGTGTATGTGCATTAAGCTCCACCCGTGTTCCACCCATCTTTACAATTGGCTCCTCTTCCTTTCCTTTGGAAATGATTGCTTTTGATTCGTAATTAGGCTTGGTTGTCCCTCCTTAGTACTTCCTTGTCTCTGTTTTGTTTTTATTTTTATTAAATTTATTTTATAAGTTTTATATAGCGCTAACTAGACCCGGGGGTATCAGAGCGCTTTACATACATAGCACGACATAGGGATGTATAAAGATATAAGCCAAACCTTATAATTAGGCAGATATTGTACAGCAGGACATAAGGGTGCACAAGGATATAGGCAACACATTATAATTAGGCATACAGTGAAGGATCGAGGGGAGCTCACGAGGTTGAAATAGTCCAATCTCCACTTATCCATTATGGACAAATGAGCAGAGAGTCAACTAGGTTATAGGAGAACTGGTTCGTTGACTTGGTCGTTAAGGTATTTCTTGAGGAGAAGGAGGTTCAGGTCCCTTTTGAAGCACGGGAAGGAGGGGTTGCATCTGAGGTAAATCGGAAGTGAGTTCCATATCCTGGGTCCGGTATCGGAAAAGGATCGGGACGGAGTGGTTGTCTTTTTGAATTTCAGAGGGATGAGAAGAAGTGAGTTGGAACTTCTCAGGGATCTGGATCTTCCAGCTTTGACCAGTTTGCTGTTCAGGTAGTTGGGGGAATGTGAGTGGAGGGTTTTGTGAGTGATGCGGGCCAGTTTATAACTACATCTACCTTCAATGGGCAGCCATTTGAGGGAGTGGAGGGATGGTGTGATGTGATCAAACCTTCGAACCCCCGTTATCAGTCGGGCTGCCATGCTAAGGACAGACCTTAGAGGGGCTAGGTGAGCTTTTGGTGACCCTGTAAGGATGGTGTTCCCGTAGTACAGTTTGGAGAGGACTAGGGATTGAACAACAGTCTTGAAACCGTCCTGAGGGATGAAAGGTTTCATTTTCTGTTTTATTGAGTACAGCACACTTTTTGTTGAGTTTTTGATGTGGTCCTTCATTGAAAAGTTCTTGGTCAAAGTAATGCCTAGTGACTGAACCGAGTCGGTTACAGCGAGGGAGCAGTTTAGGGCATCCAGGTTCTTGAGCCAGTCATGGATAGGTAGGTGGTTAGTTTTTGTAGCAAACAGTATTAATTCCGTTTTGTACGGGTTCAGCTTTAAGTGGTTTGCGTTAAACCAGGATTGGATCTTGGTTAGTGTGACATTGAGGTGTTGGATGTCACTGGAGGATTTGATTTTGTAGTAGAGTTGAGTGTCGTCTGTGTATTTGGAACCTCCCACGAGGACTGGCGCTCTTACTGTGGTGTTACGCAGATTGGGCCCGATTCACAGAACTAACTTAAGACAAAATCCTAAACTTACTACCATTTTGGTATTCAGAGAAGGCACTTAGGAGTCCTAAAGTTAGGAGTCCTAACTTTACTACTCCTAAACTGAGAAAAATCCTAACTTTAAGACTTTCGGTTAGGAGTCCTAACTTCTGTGAATACCAAAATGAGTAGGTGCCTTCTGTGAATATCAAAATGAGTAAGTGCCTTCTGTGAATACCGAAATGAATAAGTGCCTTCTGTGAATACCGAAATGAGTAAGTGCCTTCTGTGAATACCAAAATGAGTAAATGCCTTCTATGAATACCAAAATGAGTAAGTGCCTTCTGTGAATACCAAAATGGCAGTAAGTTTAGGATTTTGTCTTAAGTTAGTTCTGTGAATCGGGCCTTATGTTTTATTAACGCTTGGTGGGCACTATTTTCTTAAATGGCTTTCTTCTAACACAGGCACAACAGGCTTTCCTTCAATCTGCAACTGCTTGTTTACAATTTACTTCTGACAGAGGCTCCCTCCATCTCTTCGTCTCCCTCCATCTCTTCGTCTCCCTCCATCTCTTCGTCTCTCTCCATCTCTTCGTCTCCCTCCATCTCTTCGGCTCCCTCCATCTCTTCGGCTCCCTCCATCTCTTTGGCTCCCTCCATCTCTTCGTCTCCCTCCATCTCTTCGTCTCCCTCCATCTCTTCGGCTCCCTCCATCTCTTCGGCTCCCTCCATCTCTCATGCTTCATTAATCGATGCTGTCTGCTGCTAGTTTTACATTGACACACCCCATCCAGCTCTAATTAGAACCAACACCCCTCCCTCCTGTTGCTTGTTTAAATTGCCCTGAGGAAATGCGAGTTGTAAACGGAGGGTTTAGTAATGCATGAGGGCAGAGAAAGATTAAACTTGGAAAAAGCACTTTTTTTGTCAAACCCACATTATATGTAGTTTCCCCACAGACACCTTTTCTTCCTCAAAAGCGAGAGTTTTGCAGCCATTCGGATGTTAAAACAACTTCCACAAATGTGCCGTGTGGCACTTTTCAAAGAACCAGATTAGTTAGGAAGTGCCCTCTCGCCTCCTATGTCGCAGAGGCAGCTTAGCAACGCATTAAAGACTCGTAGTGTCCAAAACGCGCTGTCTCTGCGGACATAAGAGAGAGGGCACTTTGTAAGTAGTCTTGTTAAAGCAACATTCAGTGTGCTTTCTGAACACATGTTCACCCCACAGGATTATTTTTCCCTAAACATAAATTAACAGGAAGGATTGCTGTTTCGCTTTTTAACACCTTGGGTGCTCATGACGAGCTCAGCTCGTCATGAGGTCCAGTGGAGCTGTGCTCATGACGAGTTGAGCTTGTCATAACTGCCGCGGAAAACCGACGCGGGGATAATTCCCCTCCTGTGCGGGGCGTTCCATTGAGTGGGCGGAGTTGTGACGAGCTCAGCTCGTCATGAGCACAGCTGCACTGTGCTGCACGACGAGCTGAGCTTGTCACGAGCACCGCGGCGCCGTGCGCGGCCCCCCTGCGGCCCGCACCGCGGGGTTTTAGCCCTGGGGCGGAGGGGTTAAGTACAAATGAAAAACCTTCTAAAAATGCATTCCGTGTACCGACATGAAATGCATTTTTACAAAGCTTTTTAAATTTTTCTTAAAAAGGGAAACATCTTTCCTGTTAGTTGTATGATTATTTATGAAGTGCCCCCCCTCCACCTGTGACCGCAGAGACAGTCTAGCAATGCATTAAAGAACCATTGTGTCCAAACCTCACTGCCTCTGCCGACACAGGAGGAGGGCTCAGCCTTTATAGACAAACTTGTTATGCTTATGATATGTGCAGCTACAGCCCCTTGCATCTTTCATTTACTGTCACTTCATGCAGTTTTCTGCTTCAATGCAAAGGGAGTGTTTTTCTTTGGCACACAATTCAGTTGCTAGAAAACAGAGCTTTAGAAAATGCAAATGTCGCTGCTCTGTGAGAGCGTCCTTTTGTTATTCTTAAGTAGAGTTTAATGCTAAGTGTTGAGGCTACTAGCAATCCTAGCAATACTAGCAAACCTTTTTCTGGGTGCTCCAGGAAGGAGACAGCCCTGATAAGATAAGGAGCAGCAATCAAAGGCTATGTCTGTTTTCAAGAACCATCTGCTGCTTTTCTGGTGCTATAACATGACACAGAGTGGAATGTTTGTCAATCTTCCATTTCATTTTTTTATATTTTTTAACAAATATTTACGCAATAATCCCAACAGTAATAGCCTAAAAATATTTGTGATATCTTCAAATGCTTTTTTTCTTTAATATGGGACAGTGTGCTGCTTTTGTAAAAAATTTCCTTTTTTAATCTCTTTATTTTCTAAAGCATCTACAATATAATTCAAAATCCAAGGGTACTCAAGACCTATCAACCGGGAATATTAGACGTAACCAATACATGTGGGCTACGTGTTACAAGCAAACAACCATAACCCACAGGTTCCTACAAAAGACTCCTCCTTTAGTGGAATAAAAATAACTCTGCTCCCTCAGGAAATATAAACAAGGCTGCTCTCTTTCTAGAAATTGTAGGAATGTTATCACTGTTTCTCTGAAGCTTTTGCGTGATGTTTACACCGTTTATAAAGGGAAGGCTTTTTCTGTACTCTGTCAGCACTGCTGTAGATAGGCAACAAGCATTCAGCGTCACACAAATCAACAAAATGCCACACAATTCCACAACACATGATTCAGAGCCGCACAATTCCACACCACACAACATAATTACAATCTACATAATATCACTCAACACCACATAATTCAACTCTACCTAATTGCACGCTACTCAATACCACATAAATACACTCCACACAAATCCACTCTATGCCACAAAACAATCCAAATAAATACACTCCACACCATGCCACATAATTCCAATACAGTCAAAAACACCAAATTACTATTCACATGATACAACTGCACATAATTCCACTACACAAATCCACGCCTTACAACAATGCCTCAACTAACAATTGCAATCCAACCCACATAATCCCACTAAACACCACATACATCCACTCCAGTCCATAACACATAGGTAAGATATTTGCATTTATAACACCAATACCTCAAACTCTTTTTTAGTTTTTTTAACACATAGATCTGGCGCTTAGCTCCTACCTATTTGTTCTTTTTCGTCACCAAAAATACAACACTATCCACACAGTTCCACGCCACACAATTCAACTTCACACATGTACAATCCACATCAAATAGTTCAACACCAAACCACATTAGTCCACAACACGATTCCACTACAACTCAACAACACAGTTACACAACACACCAAGTATATACAATCCACATCACACAAATCTAATTCACACCACACAATTCCACATCATGCCACAATACTTGACAGCGCACCACATAATTAAACTCCACTACATACCACTCCACAACACAAAATACCATTCCACTTAATTACACCTCATAACACAAAACCCATCTCTACATAATTCCGGTACACTAAATAGCACATCATTACTATCCACATAATTCCACAGTGCGCCATGCTGCATAGTTCCACTACACAATGGAGAAGTGTGGCTCAATGGTTAGAGCGGCAGACCCTGATGCAGAGGTCTGGCCCGGGACCAGGGTTCAATTCCCCGCCTCGGCGGGTCTTGGGCTCAAAAATTCCCTGGACCTGATAATTCTCTCACCTCGGTTCCTATTCCAACCATGAGTCCCACTCTGCAACTCTGGGCAATAGCTTGCTTAATCTCCACAACGGCCCCCACAACGCTAAGGATGCCTGGCCTCCACCTTGGGGGTGCCCAGGAGTGGACGCCTCACAGGGAAAGCCACGATGGGTTCCACAGCGGTATTCGTACAAGCGCCTTGAGACCCTTGCGGGTGAGTAGTGCGCTATACAAGTATCAATTTACATTTACAATCCACAGTACACAATTCCACGCCACACAATTACACAACTAACCAATCACGTACAACCCACATACTTCCACTACACTCCACATACATACACTCCATAACACATGGGTAAAAGACATTGCAATTTACAATGCCAAAAGCTCTATCTCAAACTAATGTAAGACTGATTGCATTTTTTGTTAAAAAAGATCTCAGCAGTAGCATAGGTAAGGGTGCAGTACCTTATATGGCTAAAAGAGGTCCCTTTACAACCCCACAGGGACACCTGGTAACAGCCTGTGGTACTGCACAATTTTCTTGCGTCGTGGTTTTTCTTTTATTACTTATGCTGCTGCTGAGATATATTTTAACAAAATAAAATCTCACAAAATTTATCATTTGCAGCGCGAATAGCTGACACTTTCAGTAAGGCGAGACCTATTGCATTGCAAAGACTGGAACACCAAAATATTTGAAAAGTTCAACAATGACATCTTTTGAAGAAATTAGTTGTTAACTATATGTATGCAGAGCAACTGATTTGTTGTATGTATGTTTGTTTTTATTTGCCTATTTATTAGCATATTTTGTCCCGGTTTTTGGTTCTGTTCTTCGTGTCTCCTCTAGCTGCGGGCTGTTGGTATTTGTTGAATGAAGGTGTTGAGATGTGTGTGGGCTCTTGAATCGGAGCTTGGGTGGGGGTGGAGTTTTGATGCTCAAACATTGGGGCTTTCATCCTCTGTGGGTTTTTGGGTTATTCTTTGTGTCCCTGTCTGTCGCTCCCTGCCTGTCTGTCTATCTCCCTGTCTGTCCCTTTCTCTGTTGGTCTTTTTTCCTACCTGTCACCTCCCTCTGCTGTACTCTCTGCCTCCTTGTCTGTCTCTCTCTCTTTCCTTGTCTGTCCCTTTCTCTGCTGGTTTCTTTTACTGCCTCTCTTCTCCCTGCACACCCCACCTCCGCCCTTCTCTTCCCCATTCTGTCTCTCGCTGCCTCCCTCTTTTTATCTTGCTGCCCTGCTGCCCCTGGTCCAGTCACCCCTCACCCCTCCCCCCGCCCTGCTGCCCCTGGTCCAGTCACCCCTCACCCCTCCCCCCGCCCTGCTGCCCCTGGTCCAGTCACCCCTCACCCCTCCCCCCGCCCTGCTGCCCCTGGTCCAGTCACCCCTCCCCCTGCCCTGCCCCTGGTCCAGTCACCCCTCCCCCTGCCCTGCTTCCCCTGGTCCAGTCACCCCTCCCCCTGCCCTGCTTCCCCTGGTCCAGTCACCCCTCCCCCTGCCCTGCTTCCCCTGGTCCAGTCACCCCTCACCCCTCCCCCCGCCCTGCTGCCCCTGGTCCAGTCACCCCTCACCCCTCCCCCCGCCCTGCTGCCCCTGGTCCAGTCACCCCTCCCCCTGCCCAGCCCCTGGTCCAGTCACCCCTCCCCCTGCCCTGCTTCCCCTGGTCCAGTCACCCCTCAACCCCCCTGCCCTGCTTCCCCTGGTCCAGTCACCCCTCAACCCCCCTGCCCTGCTGCCCCTGGTCCAGTCACCCCCCCCTGCCCTGCTGCCCCTGGTACAGTCACCCCTCAATCCCCCTGCCCTGCCACCCCTGGTCCAGTCACCCCTCCCCCTGCCCTGCCCCTGGCCCAGTCACCCCTCACCCCCCCTGCCCTGCTGCCCCTGGTCCAGTCACCCCTCAACCCCCCTGCCCTGCTGCCCCTGGTCCAGTCACCCCTCACCCCTCCCCCTGCCCTGCCCCTGGTCCAGTCACCCCTCCCCCTGCCCTGCCCCTGGCCCAGTCACCCCTCACCCCTCCCCCTGCTCTGCTGCCCCTGGTCCAGTCACCCCTCACCCCTCCCCCTGCCCTGCTTCCCCTGGTCCAGTCACCCCTCCCCCTGCCCTGCTTCCCCTGGTCCAGTCACCCCTCCCCCTGCCCTGCCCCTGGCCCAGTCACCCCTCACCCCTCCCCCTGCTCTGCTGCCCCTGGTCCAGTCACCCCTCACCCCTCCCCCTGCCCTGCTTCCCCTGGTCCAGTCACCCCTCCCCCTGCCCTGCCCCTGGCCCAGTCACCCCTCACCCCTCCCCCTGCTCTGCTGCCCCTGGTCCAGTCACCCCTCACCCCTCCCCCTGCCCTGCTTCCCCTGGTCCAGTCACCCCTCCCCCTGCCCTGCTTCCCCTGGTCCAGTCACCCCTCCCCCTGCCCTGCTTCCCCTGGTCCAGTCACCCCTCCCTCTCTCTGCTGTTATCTCTGCTCAGCTCTTTGCAGCCCCATCCCTTCCAGTCAATAGCGCCTCCATTATTCATGTCCTGCTTTTATAAGGCGCTGCCCAGCCGAAGGGCCTCGAGGAGGTGTGACTCACCGCCTGTGAGGAGGAGCTGTACAGCTGGTGAGGATCTGACGTCAAGTTGTGGTGAGTATCACTCTCTTCAGTGCGTCAGAGCCCCAGGTGGGCGAGCACAGCCCTGAGAGATGGGGGCAGACGCCATATCTGACATACATACATCTGGCGGGCAGCGGCCATCCCTAATCTTCTGCCCTCGCTTGCAGCCTCATATGTTGCCTCAGATGGTTTCCTGCTCCTGCCATACTCAGTTTGCAGCTGCGGCATCTCGCTTCAGGGCCTTACTCTGCGCCCGCTGCCAATGCCGCGCTGCTATCTCCATCTGTGGTGGTTACTCACTGGTAGGAAGACTGACCCTGCCCCATCCCAGATGTTGCGGCTGAAGCATTTAGTAGCTTGGTCTCCTGGAGCGCCTTGTGCATTATTGAATGATTCAATAATGTGGAGAAGTGTGGCTCAATGGTTAGAGCGACAGACCCTGATGCAGAGGTCTAGCCCGGGACCAGGGTTCAATTCCCCGCCTCGGCGGGTCTTGGGCTCAATTTCCTCAGACCTGATAATTCTCGCCTCGGTGCCTATTCCAATCATGGAGTCCCACCCTGCAACTCTGGGCAATAGCTTGCTTAATCTCCACAACGGCCCCAACAGCGCTGGGAAGCCTGGCCTCCTCCTTGGGGGTGCCCAGGAGTGGACACCTCACAGGGAAAGCCAGGACGGGTTCCACAGCCGTATTCGTACAAGCGCCTTGAGACCCTTGCGGGTGAGTAGTGCGCTATACAAGTATCAATTTAATTAAATAATTAATAATTAATTCAGCAGCGCGAACCTCTGACACTAAAGAAGGTCTCCTACTACACCTCCGGAGGTCTGCTGCTTCAACCCACTCTTCCCATGTCTGCTACACCCCCTGCTCCGGTAACTTAGCGCCTTCTACGTTGTTTTCTGTACCTTTCCTCTCCTTTCAGATGTCTTGATTCATGCCCTCCAGAGATACGTGCCATCCCCTCCTAGTGCTTCTACTCGCCACACTGACACCAGACACAACTGACATTACACACCCCCGACATCAAACCCCACCAACATCAGACACCAACTGCATCCAGAGGCGGCTCCTCCACCAAGGCGCAAGAGCGATGTCCCACTGCTCTTTGAGCTGGAAAAATTAAACTATAATAACATCGTTATTATAGTTTCATTTTTCTCAGGTTCCGGGCTGGGTTAGGGCGGGGCTGGAGGCGCAGTGGGAGGAGTGGTTTGCTCTCCCTAAGTAAGCATGACTGTTTGGCCGGTCGTCTTGGTGCGGCCAAACGGCCATGCGCACTTGGTATGTTCCCCACCAGGCTGCCTTACACAAAGGCCCCCAGATCCCATCTGAGCGCCGATCCCCGGCGCTCAGACCAATCACAGCGCTGCATTGCAGTGTTGTAATTGGCTGTGGGAAGCCTGGGTGCTTCCTGGTTCCAGGACTCCCAGAGAAGAAGAAAAAAAACACGGACGGTGAAAGAGGTAAGTGGGATTTTTTTCCCTATTGCATTTTGTCCCGTTCTCTCCCCGCCGTCCTCACCCTACCCCCGCCCCTCCACACTCATTGCCTGCCAGCCGCTACTGATTACATCACACACCACCAACATCAGCAGGTGGGCTGGGTGCAGCAACCAAAAAAGAAGGCCGACACTTCTTTCAAAGCAGAGACTCAGCAAGAACCAGTCGCCACATTGACGTGGAGGAGAAATACAATGTGAAGCCATTCTTGGTTTCAGAAGTGTGGGGTATTCCTCCTACAGTGACGTTTTGAGGGGAAATGGCCACTACAACGCGGCCGTTTCCACGAATACCTTAACCACGCATGCATTACAACGCATGCGTGGTTACTACGAAAGCCTTTACCACGCATACCTTTACTACGAGGTACGTAGTAAAGGCATGTGTGGTAAAGGCTTAAAAAATAAAGGGGGGGCTTGGGGGGTCTCCCCCCAATAAAAAAACTCACCAGAAGAAACGTCGAGATGTGCAGGAAAACGGTGTCGTTTAAGACGAAACGGAAAGGAACTTCCGCTTCCTCTTAACGACGTCCGACGTCACCACGGAAGAAATCGAGGAAAAGGTTATGCGTAAAAAAAAATTCCGTTGTAACGCATGCGTGGTAAAGGCATGCGTTGCAACGGAATGCGTTGTAAGAACATACAACCCATTTTGAGACGTATGGAAATGCTACTCCCACAATGTCGCGTGACGATGTTACCTGCACCGGTGGACGATCCACCCGCTGACAATGCATCTATTTTTACTATTATTTTACCACTTCTTTTCAGAGGATTGGGGATTACCATCAGCTCACACCGCCTGCCTCACTCCTCCAGACATCACTCCTTTGCAGACACCTCTCCTACAGGTGGAGGCCTCCATGGCTGCCCCAGGCACCTGTGAAAGGCCTCTAATCTGCACCCACAGAGGTTGATGAGAGCCTGGGGAGCACTTCCGGCGGATGTGAGGCTCAGGGCACTTCCTGTCTGCAGGCATTAATCAGGCTGTCAGCTGCCTGAGGTCTGAATACAGGAGCCCATTAGCACAGGCTGCCCCCCCCCACCCCCCCCGGCTCAGGAAACATCCAATTTCAAAGAGAATGAAACCATCTGAGAGCCTTTCAGTTCTGAGGTGGGCCCCTGAGCAGTGACCATGAGTGGGCGCGACAGTGACGTGGGCAGCTCCAGGCAGAGCCCAGTGGGGTCCTGTGCTATGGACACCAGTGGGGTCCCGTGCAGTGGGCACCAGTGGGGTCCAGTGTAGTGGATACCAGTGGGGTCCTGTGCAGTGGACACCAGTGGGGTCCTGTGCTATGGACACCAGTGGGGTCCTGTGCTGTGGACACCAGTGGGGTGCTGTGCAGTGGACACCAGTGGGGTCCTGTGCTGTGGACACCAGTGGGGTCCTGTGCTGTGGACACCAGTGGGGTGCTGTGCAGTGGACACCAGTGGGGTCCTGTGCTGTGGACACCAGTGGGGTCCCGTGCAGTGGGCACCAGTGGGGTCCTGTGCTGTGGACACCAGTGGGGTCCTGTGCAGTGGACACCAGTGGGGTGCTGTGCAGTGGACACCAGTGGGGTCCTGTGCTGTGGACACCAGTGGGGTCCTGTGCTGTGGACACCAGTGGGGTGCTGTGCAGTGGACACCAGTGGGGTCCTGTGCTGTGGACACCAGTGGGGTCCCGTGCAGTGGGCACCAGTGGGGTCCTGTGCTGTGGACACCAGTGGGGTCCTGTGCTGTGGACACCAGTGGGGTCCTGTGCAGTGGACACCAGTGGGGTCCTGTGCAGTGGACACCAGTGGGGTCCTGTGCAGTGGACATCAGTGGGGTCCTGTGCAGTGGACACCAGTGGGGTCCTGTGCTGTGGACACCAGTGGGATCCTGTGCAGTGGACACCAGTGGGGTCCTGTGCAGTGGACACCAGTGGGGTCCTGTGATGTGGACACCAGTGGGGTCCTGTGCTGTGGGCAGCAGTGGAGTCCTGTGCTGTGGGCACCAGTGGGGTCCCGTGCAGTGGACACCAGTGGGATTCTGTCTAGCAGACACCAGTGGGGTCCAGTGCTGTGGAAACCAGTGGAGTCCTGTGCAGTGGACACCAGTGGGGTCCCGTGCAGTGGACACCAGTGGGGTCCGGTGCAGTGGACACCAGAGGGGTCCTGTGCAGTGAACACCAGTGGAGTCCTGTACTGTGGACACCAGTGGGGTCCTGTGCAGTGGACACCAATGGGGTCCTGTGCAGTGGACACCAGTGGGGTCCTGTACTGTGGACACCAGTGGGGTCCTGTACTGTGGACACCAGTGGGGTCCTGTGCAGTGGACACCAATGGGGTCCTGTGCAGTGGACACCAGTGGGGTCCTGTACTGTGGACACCAGTGGGGTCCTGTGCAGTGGACACCAGTGGGGTCCTGTTCAGTGGACACCAGTGGGGTCCTGTGATGTGGACACCAGTGGGGTCCTGTGATGTGGACACCAGTGGGGTCTCGTGCAGTGGGCATCAGTGGGGTCCGGTACAGTGGGCACCAGTGGGGTCCAGTGCAGTGGACATCAGTGGGGTCCTGTGCAGTGGACACCAGTGGGGTCCTGTGCTGTGGACACCAGTGGGATCCTGTGCAGTGGACACCAGTGGGGTCCTGTGCAGTGGACACCAGTGGGGTCCTGTGATGTGGACACCAGTGGGGTCCTGCGCTGTGGGCAGCAGTGGAGTCCTGTGCTGTGGGCACCAGTGGGGTCCCGTGCAGTGGACACCAGTGGGATCCTGTCTAGCAGACACCAGTGGGGTCCAGTGCTGTGGACACCAGTGGAGTCCTGTGCAGTGGACACCAATGGGGTCCCGTGCAGTGGACACCAGTGGGGTCCGGTGCAGTGGACACCAGAGGGGTCCTGTGCAGTGAACACCAGTGGAGTCCTGTACTGTGGACACCAGTGGGGTCCTGTGCAGTGGACACCAATGGGGTCCTGTGCAGTGGACACCAGTGGGGTCCTGTACTGTGGACACCAGTGGGGTCCTGTACTGTGGACACCAGTGGGGTCCTGTGCAGTGGACACCAATGGGGTCCTGTGCAGTGGACACCAGTGGGGTCCTGTACTGTGGACACCAGTGGGGTCCTGTGCAGTGGACACCAGTGGGGTCCTGTTCAGTGGAGCCTGCCCATGGCTGTTGTAGTAAAAACTATCATCTTACGCCGGTGGAGCCTGCCCAGGGCTGCTGTAGTAAGTCTATCATCGTACCGGTGGAGCTTGGCCAGGGCTGTTGTAGTAAGTCTACCATCTTACGCCAGTGGAGCCTGCCCAGGGCTGTTGTAGTAAGTCTACCATCCTACGCCGGTGGAGCCTGCCCAGGGCTGTTGTAGTAAGTCTACCATCCTACGCCGGTGGAGCCTGCCCAGGGCTGTTGTAGTAAGTCTACCATCTTACGCCGGTGGAGCCTGCCCAGGGCTGTTGTAGTAAGTCTACCATCTTACACCGGTGGAGCCTGCCCAGGGCTGCAGTGGTAAGTCTACCATCTTACGCCGGTGGAGCCTGCCCAGGGCTGTTGTAGTAAGTCTACCATCTTACGCCGGTGGAGCCTGCCCAGGGCTGTTGTAGTAAGTCTACCATCTTACGCCGGTGGAGCCTGCCCAGGGCTGTTGTAGTAAGTCTACCATCTTACGCCGGTGGAGCCTGCCCAGGGCTGTTGTAGTAAATCTACCATCTTACGCTGGTGGAGCCTGCCCAGGGCTGCTGTAGTAAGTCTACGATCTTACGCCGGTGGAGCCTGCCCAGGGCTGCAGTGGTAAGTCTACCATCTTACGCCGGTGGAGCCTGCCCAGGGCTGTTGTAGTAAGTCTACCATCTTACACCGGTGGAGCCTGCCCAGGGCTGCAGTGGTAAGTCTACCATCTTACGCCGGTGGAGCCTGCCCAGGGCTGTTGTAGTAAGTCTACCATCTTACGCCGGTGGAGCCTGCCCAGGGCTGTTGTAGTAAGTCTACCATCTTACGCCGGTGGAGCCTGCCCAGGGCTGTTGTAGTAAGTCTACCATCTTACGCCGGTGGAGCCTGCCCAGGGCTGTTGTAGTAAATCTACCATCTTACGCTGGTGGAGCCTGCCCAGGGCTGCTGTAGTAAGTCTACGATCTTACGCCGGTGGAGCCTGCCCAGGGCTGCAGTGGTAAGTCTACCATCTTACGCCGGTGGAGCCTGCCCAGGGCTGTTGTAGTAGGTCTACCATCTTACACCGGTGGCGCCTGCCCAGGGCTGTTGTAGTAAGTCTACCATCTTACGCCGGTGGAGCCTGCCCAGGGCTGCTGTAGTAAGTCTACCATCTTACGCCGGTGGAGCCTGCCCAGGGCTGTTGTAGTAAGTCTACCATCTTACGCCGGTGACCCCTGCCCAGGGCTGTTGTAGTAAGTCTACCATCTTACGCCGGTGGAGTCTGCCCAGGGCTGTTGTAGTAAGTCTATCATCGTACCGGTGGATATTGGCCGGGGCTGCTGTAGTAAGTCTATCATCTTACGCCGGTGGAGCCTGCCCAGGGCTGTTGTAGTAAGTCTACCATCTTATGCCGGTGGAGCCTGCCCAGGGCTGCTGTAGTAAGTCTACCATCTTACGCCGGTGGAGCCTGCCCAGGGCTGTTGTAGTAAGTCTACCATCTTACGCTGGTGGAGCCTGCCCAGGGCTGTTGTAGTAAGTCTATCATCGTACCGGTGGGGATTGGCCGGGGCTGCTGTAGTAAGTCTATCATCTTACGCCGGTGGAGCCTGCCCAGGGCTGTTGTAGTAAGTCTATCATCGTACCGGTGGAGATTGGCCGGGGCTGCTGTAGTAAGTCTATCATCTTACGCCGGTGGAGCCTGCCCAGGGCTGTTGTAGTAAGTCTATCATCTTACGCCGGTGGAGCCTGCCCAGGGCTGTTGTAGTAAGTCTATCATCGTACCGGTGGAGATTGGCCGGGGCTGCTGTAGTAAGTCTATCATCTTACACCGGTGGAGCTTGGCAGGGGCTGCTGTAGTAAGTCTATCATCTTACAGCGGTGGAGCTTGGCCAGGGCTGTTGTAGTAAGTCTATCATCTTACGCCGGTGGAGCCTGCCCAGGGCTGTTGTAGTAAGTCTATCATCTTATGCCGGTGGAGCCTGCCCAGGGCTGTTGTAGTAAGTCTACCATCTGATGCCGGTGGAGCCTGCCCAGGGCTGTTGTAGTAAGTCTACCATCTTACACCAACAGACCTTGTCCGCAGGGCAGGAGTACGCCTGGTCTCTCAGCTCTACTCCCAGTTGCAGCTGATGCTCCTGGTGCAGAGGGAGGACTTGGGCTGTTACACGTCACAGCACAGCCCTGATATAGCGCCCAGACTCTGGTGCCATCAGAGGCTATTTATTAAAAGCAGATTAAAATTCCTAATGTGGAAATAAATAAAAGTTCCCATGAACCTTCCGGGCGCAGAGCGGTGAGCAGAACCGTCCCCCTGGGGCGCCACACAGAGCGCTCCAGATTTATAGCGCCTCCCAAGCCTCACGGAGCTGCACCTATTGTTGCACCACAAACAGGTCCGAGGAAATTGGCTCCAATAAAACACGTCTGGCCAAGGGCTCGCGTTCCCCAAAATACCACAGAGCTAGATGCCACATGTAGCTCGAAACACTCAACCAATCAGAACACGACATGCACACCACACGTAGTGATCATGCACTCTGCGTGCTGGACATCTGGACACACACACACGGGCCCACACTAGCCCTCCCTGAGGTCGAGAGCCATCTTTGTCCTCATCAAATGTCCACGTTTGTTGATTTACAACCGAGATGCTTTTCTGGAATCTGCAAAAGTGTTTTCTTGTTCCTCATGAACTGTATAACTTGACGGCCAAAACTTAGCACCTCCGAGATTTTGCGCAGACGCACTCGAGGCTCTCGCGGCTGCAGCGTTTAATTAAACCAACGTGTTCCTTATTTGCCAAACGCCTCTTGTCTTTTCATTTATTCAAGGTAAACACATATCCAAGCAACGCTATCATTGTTTCTGTTTGTGACTCTACCCACCTCCGTCTACCTGTCTGTGTCACCATCTGTGACTCTACCCACCTCTCTATACCTGTTGGTGTCACCTGTCTGTGACTCTACCTGTCTCTGTCCACCTGTCTGAGTCACTGTCTGAGACTCTACTTGCCTCTGTCTACCTGTCGGTGTCACTGTCTGAGACTCTACTTGCCTCTGTCTACCTGTCTGTGTCACTGTCTGAGACTCTACTTGCCTCTGTCTACCTGTCGGTGTCACTGTCTGAGACTCTACTTGCCTCTGTCTACCTGTCGGTGTCACTGTCTGAGACTCTACTTGCCTCTGTCTACCTGTCTGTATCACTGTCTGAGACTCTACTTGCCTCTGTCTACCTGTCTGAGTCACTGTCTGAGACTCTTCTTGCCTCTGTCTACCTGTCTGAGCCACTGTCTGAGACTCTACTTGCCTCTGTCTACCTGTCTGTGTCACTGTCTGAGACTCTACTTGCCTCTGTCTACCTGTCTGTGTCACTGTATGAGACTCTACTTGCCTCTGTCTACCTGTCTGTGTCACTGTCTGAGACTCTACTTGCCTCTGTCTACCTGTCTGAGTCACTGTCTGAGACTCTTCTTGCCTCTGTCTACCTGTCTGAGTCACTGTCTGAGACTCTACTTGCCTCTGTCTACCTGTCTGAGTCACTGTCTGAGACTCTTCTTGCCTCTGTCTACCTGTCTGAGTCACTGTCTGAGACTCTACTTGCCTCTGTCTACCTGTCTGAGTCACTGTCTGAGACTCTACTTGCCTCTAGCTACATCAACCTCTCTATGACTCTACCTACCTTTGTCTACCTGTCAGTGTGTCTGTCTGTGGCTCAACCGACCTCTGTCTATTTGCCTGTGTCTCTGTCTGTGACCCCACCTGCCTCTGTCTACCTATCTGTGAGTCCTCTCTGTATGTCTGTCTGTGACTCTGCTTGTCTGTCTACCTGGGTGTGTGTCTGTCTGTAACTCTGTCTGGCTCAGTCTACCTGTCTGTGTCTCCACCTGTCTCTGTCTCCCTGTCTGTCTCACTGTCTGACACTCTACTTGCCTCTAACTCCATCGACCTCTCTATGGCTCCACCTGCCTCAACAGAGGGCGGGCGGGCTGGTATGGGGAAGCAAACAGACAACGGGGGCGGGAAGCAAGAAAGGCAACAGAAGGTGACCAGGTGGGGAGGAAATAAGAACAGCAGCTGAGGGGGGGGCAGCCTGGGGAGAAAAGCATAGGTGAGGAAGAGGAACACAAGCCACTCTTTTAGAGTGCTTAACTAAAAAGAAACAAGAGCCGCATCTGGTGACGGATCACTGGGTGGAGACAAGAAGTGTGTCCCTGCTCCAGGGGCGGGACAAACGCCAGAAGAGGAAAGAAAGCCCACAGAAGCTGACCAATAAGAATCAAGCAAATGAGTTACAACAACAACAACCAATGACAAGCAATGCCAGTCCACAACAAGCTAACAGCATGTCTCTCAACAGGCGGCCATGCGATGTCTTAGGCAAGACCTAATAACAAGATTTTATCCCATCAGGTGAAGCAAGTGTGGGTTCTGGCAGCCGAAGTTCAAAGTTCACGAATAAAATGAAGGGTGCAACTACCCAGGCAAAGGGGGGCTCCGAGGGTCTTGTGGCCATATTATCAAGAAAGAGCGATACATTATCACCGCTTTATCTGCAGGAAACTGCCGCTAAAGCGGCGATAATGGGCTTTATAATAGGCCCTTGTGAATTCTCATGGAAGCCCATGTTCTGGGGTTGACCTCGGCTTCTACGGGAATTCACAAGGGCGTATTATCAAGCCCATTATCGCCGCTTTAGCGGCAGTTTCCTGCAGATAAAGCGACGATAATTGTATCGCCCTTTCTTGGAATTATGGCCCTTGGTTTTATGGGGCAACAGCTTCTTGAGGCAGAGGTGGTAAAGTTAGAAAAACATGCTGCATCCTGGGAGATTTACCACCAATCAAGGCATGCAGCCCAGGAATCGACCAATCAGGATGCTTACCAAGAGGGCATCATTGCTGATAGACCCCTGTATCAAGAGAGGTGAACCTTTCTGATGTGACTCTGATCCACAACCCAGATTCTGAGGGCACTCACTCTGCCTGTTGGCTGGTGTGTTTCGGTGCCAAGAGGCTGCCTCTGCCAGGGCTGGCCACTGAGCTTGGCAAGTGCATGAAGAAAACACTCACACTTCTTGATAACACCTTTTTAGTAAATAAGTAATCATTATTGTATGATTAATTAAAATCTTTACATAAAAAATGGCAGTAAGTGCATGTTAGAAAAGGTGATAATAAAATACACCTTTTTAGTAACCCCTTTCATCTGCTACCAGTGAGCATGCTGTATGTATGCACATTTTATGCAGGCTGTATGTATGTATGTATGCACATTGTATGCATGCTGTATGTATGTATGCACATGTATGTATGCACATTGTATGCATGCTGTATGTATGTATGCACATTGCATGCATGCTATATGTATGTATGCACATTGTATGCATGCTATATGTATGTATGCACATTGTATGCATGCAGTATGTATGTATGCACATTGCATGCATGCTTTATGTATGTATGCACATTGTATGCATGCTGTATGTATGTATGCACATTGCATGCATGGTGTATGTATGTATGCACATTGTATGCATGCTGTATGTATGTATGCAAATTGTATGCATGCTGTATGCATGTATGCACATTGCATGCATGCTATATGTATGTATGCACATTGTATGCATGCTATATGTATGTATGCACATTGTATGCATGCTGTATGTATGTATGCACATTGCATGCATGCTTTATGTATGTATGCACATTGTATGCATGCTATATGTATGTATGCACATTGTATGCATGCTGTATGTATGTATGCACATTGCATGCATGCTTTATGTATGTATGCACATTGTATGCATGCTGTATGCATGTATGCACATTGCATGCATGCTATATGTATGTATGCACATTGTATGCATGCTATATGTATGTATGCACATTGTATGCATGCTGTATGTATGTATGCACATTGCATGCATGCTATATGTATGTATGCACATTGTATGCATGCTATATGTATGTATGCACATTGTATGCATGCTGTATGTATGTATGCACATTGCATGCATGCTTTATGTATGTATGCACATTGTATGCATGCTGTATGTATGTATGCACATTGCATGCATGCTGTATGTATGTATGCACATTGTATGCATGCTGTATGTATGTATGCAAATTGTATGCATGCTGTATGCATGTATGCACATTGCATGCATGCTATATGTATGTATGCACATTGTATGCATGCTATATGTATGTATGCACATTGTATGCATGCAGTATGTATGTATGCACATTGCATGCATGCTTTATGTATGTATGCACATTGCATGCATGCTTTATGTATGTATGCACATTGTATGCATGCTATATGTATGTATGCACATTGTATGCATGCTGTATGTATGTATGCACATTGTATGCATGCTGTATGTATGTATGCACATTGTATGCATGATTTATGTATGTATGCACATTGTATGCATGCTTTATGTATGTATGCACATTGTATGCATGCTGTATGTATGTATGCACATTGTATGCATGCTGTATGTATGTATGCACATTGTATGCATGCTTTATGTATGTATGCACATTGTATGCATGCTATATGTATGTATGCACATTGTATGCATGCTGTATGTATGTATGCACATTGCATGCATGCTTTATGTATGTATGCACATTGTATGCATGCTATATGTATGTATGCACATTGTATGCATGCTGTATGTATGTATGCACATTGCATGCATGCTGTATGTATGTATGCACATTGCATGCATGCTTTATGTATGTATGCACATTGTATGCATGCTGTATGTATGTATGCACATTGCATGCATGCTTTATGTATGTATGCACATTGTATGCATGCTATATGTATGTATGCACATTGTATGCATGCTGTATGTATGTATGCACATTGCATGCATGCTTTATGTATGTATGCACATTGTATGCATGCTGTATGTATGTATGCACATTGTATGCATGCTGTATGTATGTATGCACATTGCATGCATGCTTTATGTATGTATGCACATTGTATGCATGCTGTATGCATGTATGCACATTGCATGCATGCTATATGTATGTATGCACATTGTATGCATGCTATATGTATGTATGCACATTGTATGCATGCTGTATGTATGTATGCACATTGCATGCATGCTATATGTATGTATGCACATTGTATGCATGCTGTATGTATGTATGCACATTGTATGCATGCTGTATGTATGTATGCACATTGCATGCATGCTTTATGTATGTATGCACATTGTATGCATGCTGTATGTATGTATGCACATTGCATGCATGCTGTATGTATGTATGCACATTGTATGCATGCTGTATGTATGTATGCAAATTGTATGCATGCTGTATGCATGTATGCACATTGCATGCATGCTATATGTATGTATGCACATTGTATGCATGCTATATGTATGTATGCACATTGTATGCATGCAGTATGTATGTATGCACATTGCATGCATGCTTTATGTATGTATGCACATTGTATGCATGCTATATGTATGTATGCACATTGTATGCATGCTGTATGTATGTATGCACATTGTATGCATGCTGTATGTATGTATGCACATTGTATGCATGATTTATGTATGTATGCACATTGTATGCATGCTTTATGTATGTATGCACATTGTATGCATGCTGTATGTATGTATGCACATTGTATGCATGCTGTATGTATGCACATTGTATGCATGCTTTATGTATGTATGCACATTGTATGCATGCTATATGTATGTATGCACATTGTATGCATGCTGTATGTATGTATGCACATTGCATGCATGCTTTATGTATGTATGCACATTGTATGCATGCTTTATGTATGTATGCACATTGTATGCATGCTTTATGTATGTATGCACATTGTATGCATGCTGTATGTATGCACATTGTATACATGTTGTATGTATGTATGCACATTGTATGCATGCTGTATGTATGAATGCACATTGTATGCATGTTGTATGCATGTATGCATGTTGTATGCATGTTTTATGTTGTATGCATGTATACATGTTTACCTATGTATGTATGCATGTTATATGCATGCTGTATGCATGTATGCATGGTGTATGTATGTATGCATGTTCTATGTATGTTGTATGCATAAATGTGTGCTGCATGCATGTATGTGGTATTTATTTAGGGCACAACTATATGAAATGCAGCGGAGCAGTGCAGAGACCCACGCAGACAGAGTCCACTGGTGATTGGAGGAGCAGCTGTTTTAAGAGCTGCAGTGGCTGTCTCCACATCCTGATGTTGTAACAGCATTAATCAATATTCGAGAAGACATTACCAGCGAGATCATTTCCCTGCACTCCAGAGGGGGCACTTGGGTGCTGTGTGATTATCTCAGGACATTATACTCTGTGTGGAAATCACTCCTGGAGGAAACACGCGGAGGGATCTGTCATTTTGCATCAACAGAGTAAAACGCTGCCTTTCTGTACTTAAGAAGTCCCAGGGAACAGGAATAAAACTGAGAAAAATGCATCCACTTCAGTCAAGGGATGCTCAGAAGGTGGCAGGCCTACATCTCAGTGGAGAAACAGCCACCTTGTACCATCAGGGGCTCCCGGGCACAGCTCAGAATAATGGGTCAGATATGTACACTTGCACATACATGAAAGGAGAACACTCTTTAGAAGCACCGCAGGCCGGAGCCATGCGGGTAAACCCAATGTCAAATGTACTGTGCTTTTGGCATTAAATCAACGTATAAATCGGCACTGCCGACCAGTGTCGTGAATCACAGGCGGCCCGCACACTAGCACTCAAACTCACACTCAGTCGGCACCGCTACGCGGTGCAATAGGTATCCGCCGAGTCCATACCGAATGCTCTTACACACATACGCACTCAGAACCCTCATGCGACACCACTGGTACCCAGCAGGTCAATGGATAACATCCCGCAGGCTCCGTGGCCTCCCTCCACCCTCGAGGTCACCCCAATCGCCCCATACTCCCAGATGGAAGATAACCACCCCCCCTGCCGGATACTAGGCCACATACGGCAGAAGTCACACCTAGTCTGGGTTCTCGTGAAGCAGGTGGGGATATGTAGCAAGTTTTAATTAGAAGGTCGACATAAAAAAGGGGATTTTAGCACAGCCACTTTGGAAGATCACCCCACAGGTCTTAAAACACAAGGGGCCCGATTCCCAGAACTAACTTAAGACAAAATCCTAAACTTACTACTTTCGGTATTCACAGAATGGATTTATGACTACTAACTTTACGTCCGCACTCGGGCTGGAAATTCTGGCCTGGAGGCGGAGCTTCCGGCTTGGAGGCGGGGCTTGCGGCCCAGAGGTGGAGATTTCAACCACGGCTAAATCCCCACCTCTGAGCCAAATGCTCCGCCTCCAAGACGGAAGCTCAGCCTCTGGCCGCAAGCTCCACCTCCAAGTCGGAAGCTCCACCTCCAAGCCAGAAGCTCCGCCTCTGGCCGCAAGCTCCACCTCCAAGTCGGAAGCTCTGCTGCAAAACAAGCCGGAAACTCCGCCTCCGGGCCACAATTTCCGGACCCGAGTGTGGACATAAAGTTAGTAGTCGTAAATCCATTCTGTGAATACCAAAAGTGGTAAGTTTAGGATTTTGTCTTAAGTTAATTCTGTGAATCGGGCCCAAGGAGTCACGCAGTCTCTTGATCCGCTTCCGAACTGTCTCGGAAACACTTCTTCAACCCAGTCGCTCTATCGCTACTACCTGGTGCCAAGATGTGTTCGAGAGGGGCTAGGTGTGGAGAAGATAGTTTGTCCGCCGCAATGAGGGTCAGAAGGCAACAACCGACAAATGGGGACTAACACAGGAGAGCCTATTGGTAGGAGGGGACACCCCAAGTGGTACACAATGACCAGAGTCATGCCCAGGCAATCCGGGCACAGTATCTGGCGCGTGCTGGTACGGTCACACCAGGCACTTCAGGTCTCAAACACGAGAGTTGCAAATTCTGACCATCCCTGGAAATGAGGCACAATGACCGGTGCACGTTGAGAAGGGTTGCACCAGGCACGTCCGGTCACACACAATGAAGAGTTGCAAATTCTGTACCTTCCTGGAAAGGAGGCACTACGTCCGGTGCATGATGAAACCAGTTACGCCAGACCAGTCCGGTCACACGCACAGGCACACGTTCAGCAGAGCCACATAAGGTAGAATGAGGTATTACTACGGGTGCACCCCACCACCGAGAGTCGCACACTGTGACTCAGACACTGCATGCAATGAGCATGCAGTCGGCATGTCACACAAGAGAGAAGCGGCGTGATCAACAAAACATGCCACTTGGGGTCCCGCAACCGATGAATGTGCTCAGCATCAACTAGGCCATATGTACTTGCAAATATTTTCCCAGGGTCAAATGTTTGGTCTGTTATGTGACCGAGGACCGCATTGATGCCAGAAAGGTGGTGGTCTGGTAGGGGCAGAGGGGCTGGCTTGGAGGAGGTGTTGTTGGTATGGTGGGTATAGGAGAAGCTAAATATATTACCTACTGGCGGTCGCCAGTAGGTATATATAGTTAGGATTTTTTCTCTATGGGTTTTTTGAAAATTCTATGTCTAATAACTTTGGCGTTTGTGGACGGAATTGGCTGAAATTTTCAGGAAAATGGCACATTTTGTTTCTGAGCAGCCCCTGAAAATTTTGGGGGGGTTCGTCAAGGGGGGGCCGAGAAAAAAGGGGGGTCCCAAAACGCGTTTTTCCCATGTTAATTTCCATAGGGCGGTTGGCCTCACTTTTAGCCCGAACGGCTGAATGGATTTGCACGAAACTTGGCAAAATTGTAGGGACTGGTAGCCCGATGTGCCTTTTGTAGGTCTCAATATATGTGCTGCAGTGGATTTTGAGAAATTAACGTTTAAAAAAAGATATATATCTGTAACAGCGGACTGGGCAGCGGCCCAGGACGCGGACTTTTCGCGCAACGGAGCTTTGTGAAGCGAAGCTGATTGGTTCTCCGGCGTCTGTCAACATTCCAAACAGTCCGTAGCGGCCGCCATCTTGTCTCTCGGTAGGATCGAGAGACAAGAGGAGGTCAAAACAAAGGGGGAAATAACTATAAGGGGGCATAGTAGATCCTCGCTGACCCCCTAGGTTTGATGTGGAGGTTTTAAAAGGGCCCCGCGGGGCAAAAAAAAATAATAATAATAATAATCGAACGGCTGAATGGATTTGCACGAAACTTGGCAAAATATTAGGGACTGGTAGCCCGATGTGCCTTTGCTAGGTCTCAATATATGTGCTCCAGTGGATTTTGAGAAATTAACGTTCAAAAAAAGATATATATCTGTAACAGCGCTCCGCTTCGCGTAACGGAGGTTTGCGAAGCTGATTGGTCATTCTGTCACTGGGCTATAGTTGGGCTACATCTGGCTGATATTTGGGCTACATTTGTTTTTTTGTGTGTCTGGCGGCCATCTTTGGGCTACATTGGGCTACATTGGGCTTCATTGGGCTACATTCGGCTAATTAGCAAATAGCTCATCGCAAACTAGGAATGGTAAAGAATCGCTATTTATTCCTTAAAGTTCGCTATTTAGGAAATGCAAAAAACTTTGATGATACATATGGCGGTTCATCTCTAACAAGATAAGAAGCATAGGGATACATTTATGATGACTGGCGCATCACCAGGGATGTGTTAGTCATTCTGTGCCGCTGTTCCGTCACCTATGGTGTGCTGCATTTACAATGCGGCGCATCATGGGGCAAAAACAGCACAGATGCGTGATGTATCTGTGCCGTAAAGGTGGCGCATTGCTGGAGTTGTATCGCAAGTGTGATGAAGCTCCAGCAAGGGTCGGGGGTGCCCCTGTCGCAGGGTTTCTGTTCTCACACAGAACTGTGGGCAGAGGATTGGAACCTCGGCGAATGCATTGCTGGAGTTGTATCGCAAGTGTGATGAAGCTCCAGCAAGGGTCGGGGGTGCCCCTGTCGCAGGGTTTCTGTTCTCACACAGAACTGTGGACAGAGGATTGGAACCTCGGCGAATTAGGGTGTCCCAAAACTCACGTTAGTAATCAAAAACTCCTTAGCAAGCTAGGTACAGTGTCACATTGGATATAACAAACTCTCAATGTTTAGACAATCCAGAATATGAACTTATAGTACCTCAGGATACGTGGAACTCATGAACAGTCGGTCGTTATAGATTTCTTAGAAACCAGAACATGGAGTTAAGAAGAACAGATGTGTATTTGAAATGTTTATTTACTAATGCCGTCTTCTCAGGCGTAGTACCTTAGATAATAAAAGTACACATATTATCAGTAGCAAAATTACCAGCATAGTTACTAGTACATAAAAAGCGAATGGTGACAGTATGTTAACATGCTGTAAATGAATAAGAGTTAGCAACACTTATAAGCAGCCGCGGGCCGTGGAGGGAGTTACGGTGGGGCAGGGAGGCGGGGAGGGGGAGGGGCAAGGTAGAGAGGGCTCCACCCTGCTTCTCCCCCTCCCCGCCTCCCTGCCCCATCGTAACTCCCTCCACGGCCCGCGGCTGCTTATATCTCACCCTCCCTAATACACATATTATATTATTTGCTAAGAAGGTCTCTTTGTGTTGGTTTAGGGCGTGCCCATACTTTAGTGTCTTAGATTTGAAGGAATCACATCAGCATACACCAGCTCTCTCTTCATGTGAACCGCATCAACTGTTGTGTATGTGTGTTCGGCAAAGCAATATAAAACCCGCCTCATGCCCAGAATTGGCAGAAGTTGCACTTATGTTATGAGTATGAAGTCGTGGAGATCAGACCTCATAACAATTCTGTATCGTGTTGTTCTTGAAACTTTAGCACTCGCTGTACAGATATAGTTTAACAAGTAAAGCAGATAGTAGACCAATAACATATTATTCTCATGTAAACCACGATGAACTACTAGGTGGAAAGCTAAAGCAACAACTAAGTGTCTTGTGCAGAAGTTGCAAAAAAGGAAAAATGGCGTTTCAACCGGTAATGAGCCCATGCTAACTTAACACGGTGTAAAGATATCCAGGACCTAGATGACACCTCCCCATGATCCGGAAACGAACTGAATAAGATAATAGAAGTGCCATCTCATGAGAGCAGATTGCAAGTTTATATGTGGACGGTCCGCAAGGTAAAGCATTAAAAACTAGGAAAATTTAATGCTAAAGAAAAATAAAACAGCCAAGTACTTTATCGAGTCTTAAGCCAATAGGCAAGGTAAATAATAAAAACTTGACAAATAAGTCAATGAATTGTCAATGAAATGCTAGTACTCAGCATATCAAACATGAAAAAGGTCTATGACATAACTGTGTATGCAAAATAAGCTGCAACAGCCTCCAATAGGAAGTCACCGTCTTCATCCGAAAACAGTTCAGCCATCCAATTTAAAAGCGGAAAAGAACATACGTGCTCTCCCAGCACCGGATCCTCTATCACCATCAGAGGACAGCTCGGTGGGTTTTCAAGAAAGCTCTGTTCCAAGAAAGACTGTGCTGCCGCCAGTAAATTCCAGGGACCAAGTAGTCCATGCATCAATGCCACAGCCATAATCCTTTCGCCAGGACAAACCAACTCGTGAGTAATGATAGGAGTCATCAGCTGATTAAAGTCGACGTCAGGAGAAACCGGTCCGCAGAGACACAAATCAATGGCCCAATCGAAATCACAGGTCAGGCAGTGAAATACAGGCTGGACACAGGTGAAGTAGGAGAATCGAAAAGATAATCCATATGCCGTGCTTAATATCGCCAACGGCATTGTGCCATAATATTCTAGCATGCGATTGCGGAACAGTGTCAGCAGCTGCAGGGTGTGAGGTTGCATAGGAGGGACATCCATATTTAAAAATGTAAAAAAGCACAAGAGCGTCCGCTGGTAATGCAAGTAAAAATGCCAATCCACGAAGCAGAGTGGAGAAAATGGAATGAAAGGAAGCAGGGATGACTCCAAAGATTTTCTCAAATGAAGTCACGAGACCACTGGTAACAACTTTAAAAAAGTGCGCCAGGGACTTTGTGGAGGATGCGTTAAAGATAGTCGGAAACATGTTGCTGAAATTGAAAGGCAAATCTTAATTGAAAAGGGTGTGCACCTCTGTACGGGTGTTCGCTATGTGAAGTACAAAAGTTTCACGGGCCGAACTCAAGGCCACCTCTCTCTGAGACAAAAGAGCTCTTATTCTTGCCATGCCGTTGAAACGTGTCCCAAGGTTGGTATTTGTTTCTATTTCAGCGAGGTCAAAAAGAGATCCCATTAGTGGCCTACTGATTTTACTCGATTCCTTTTCTTTTTTTTTACACGATTTTTCGTTATCTGCAAAGACTAAACAGAGTATTGCGACTCTGTGTTTGTTTGTAAATAGAGAATGAACCAAAGAGAACTAATTCTAAAACAGTAAATACTTGGATAACAATCAATCAAATGGAGAGAGAAGCAGGCACGACGGATTACAACGGGGGCAAAGGCCTGCGTTAACTACCTTTCACTATCTGCAAAGAGAGAGTACTCCTAATAGAAATGAGGGGGGGGGGCACCATTCAAAGCAGATCAGTGTGCATAAACACGAAAATGTTTTCACTTACCACATACTTGACATTCGACAGCTTATGATATTTGCTATTAAAAAACCATTGAAATTCACTGAAAAAACCATAGGTTATAGACCATATATAGTTAGGAATTAGCATTTACAAAACCTTGAAAATTCACTGAAAAAACCATAGGTTATAGACCATATATAGTTAGGAATTAGCATTTAAAAAACCTTATTTTACTCACACAAAACCATTGAAATTCCATATATAGTTAGTTGCACTAACTATATATTGCGCACCCGCAATCCACTGCTGATGATGTCACATATTACATCATTCATGACATGGTCAGTGACATCACTGATGACATCACTGATGACATCTCAAATGACATCACTGATGACATCACTGATGACATCTCATTTGACATCAATGACCACATCACTGATGATATCATTCATGTGACAATACAATGCATCTCCTCACATTTTAATATAACCTCTGTTTCACCCAGTGTTAAAAAGAGAGTATAATTTTTGAAACCATTGACACACCAATACTAGTTACTACATACGTACTCACTGATTCCTACGTCTACACACACATTCACTCATTCACCCATACAATCATTCATACATAGAATCACTCATGTTTAGAACACTATCATATGCACTCATACACCTATACAGGCACTCACACTCTGCCACTCATCCATGGAGTTACTCACACACCTAGTCAGTCCTGTAAAGAATCAATCACACTTCCATTTTCTACTCTATACAGTTAAACATAGAGCACCTTACGTTTTCAACCATATACTAACACATACTTACTCTCTTATACAATCATTGATACAAGTACACATTGATCTGTACAGAGTCACACACCTCCCAGCCAGCCACACACACACTCAGTCTCCCATGCAAATACTTGGGCAATCAATCAATAACCCATATAGTTACTCATATAGCTACTGATCAACACATGCAGCAGTTTACAGAACAACAGACATAATGATGCACAAATTAAGACAGTTTAGTCACTAACCCATGCACTCAGTGAGACACATTTAATCACTCACTCATACATTCAGTCATGCACCTACTAAATCCTTCGTCCAGACACTTATACATCCACTCATTCTTCAATATGTAAGACATATTTTAACTTTACAGAAACATAGTCACTGGATGTTGTCATCAGTGATGTCATCAGTGATGTCATTTGAGATGTCATCAGTGATGTCATTTGAGATGTCATCAGTGATGTCATCAGTGATGTCACTGACCATGTCATGAATGATGTAATATGTGACATCATCAGCAGTGGATTGCGGGTGCGCAATATATAGTTAGTGCAACTAACTATATATGGAATTTCAATGGTTTTGTGTGAGTAAAATAAGGTTTTTTAAATGCTAATTCCTAACTATATATGGTCTATAACCTATGGTTTTTTCAGTGAATATATATATAGATATATACACACACACACATATATATGGGTGAGTCAGTGGCTGTATTGATTAGTAAGTATGTGTGTGAGGGGCTGTATGGGTGAGTGATGAGGTATGTGAGTGACTGTATGGGTGAGTGAGTGAATGTGTCAGTGGTATATGAGTGAGTAACTAGGTTTGTGAAAGGCAGTATAGGTGAGTGATGAGGTATATGAGTGACTGTATGGGTGAGTGATTGAATGTGAGAGTGGGTGTATGGGTGAGTGAGTGAATGTGAAAGTGGGTGTATGGGTGAGTGAGTGAATGTGAGAGTGGGTGTATGGGTGAGTGAGTGAATGTGAAAGTGGGTGTATGGGTGAGTGAGTGAATGTGAGAGTGGGTGTATGGGTGAGTGAGTGAATGTGAAAGTGGGTGTATGGGTGAGTGAGTGAATGTGAAAGTGGGTGTATGGGTGAGTGAGTGAATGTGAGAGTGGGTGTATGGGTGAGTGAGTGAATGTGAAAGTGGGTGTATGGGTGAGTGAGTGAATGTGAGAGTGGGTGTATGGGTGAGTGAGTGAATGTGAGAGTGGGTGTATGGGTGAGTGAGTGAATGTGAAAGTGGGTGTATGGGTGAGTGAGTGAATGTGAAAGTGGGTGTATGGGTGAGTGAGTGAATGTGAGAGTGGGTGTATGGGTGAGTGAGTGAATGTGAAAGTGGGTGTATGGGTGAGTGAGTGAATGTGAGAGTGGGTGTATGGGTGAGTGAGTGAATGTGAAAGTGGGTGTATGGGTGAGTGAGTGAATGTGAGAGTGGGTGTATGGGTGAGTGAGTGAATGTGAGAGTGGGTGTATGGGTGAGTGAGTGAATGTGAAAGTGGGTGTATGGGTGAGTGAGTGAATGTGAGAGTGGGTGTATGGGTGAGTGAGTGAATGTGAAAGTGGGTGTATGGGTGAGTGAGTGAATGTGAGAGTGGGTGTATGGGTGAGTGAGTGAATGTGAGAGTGGGTGTATGGGTGAGTGAGTGAATGTGAAAGTGGGTGTATGGGTGAGTGAGTGAATGTGAAAGTGGGTGTATGGGTGAGTGAGTGAATGTGAAAGTGGGTGTATGGGTGAGTGAGTGAATGTGAGAGTGGGTGTATGGGTGAGTGAGTGAATGTGAAAGTGGGTGTATGGGTGAGTGAGTGAATGTGAGAGTGGGTGTATGGGTGAGTGAGTGAATGTGAGAGTGGGTGTATGGGTGAGTGAGTGAATGTGAAAGTGGGTGTATGGGTGAGTGAGTGAATGTGAAAGTGGGTGTATGGGTGAGTGAGTGAATGTGAGAGTGGGTGTATGGGTGAGTGAGTGAATGTGAAAGTGGGTGTATGGGTGAGTGAGTGAATGTGAGAGTGGGTGTATGGGTGAATGTGTGCTTGTGTCAGTGACTGAATAGGTGAGTATGTGTTAGCATTTGTATGAGTGTGCGAGTGGGTGTCTGTGTATCTGTATTGGTGACTAAGTGGCTGTGTGATTGACTGTATGAGTGAGTGACTAGCTGTGTGAGTAGCTCTCTGGGTGACTGGCTCAGTGTGTGTGTGGCTGTATGGGTATTTAATTGTATATTTCTGTGGCTGTATTAGTGATTGAGTGGGTGAATGAGTGGCTGTATGGGTCTATGGGGTGTGAGTGTGCGTGTCAGTGATTCTGTAGATGATATCATCAGTGATGTCATCAGTGATGTCTTTTGAGATGTTATCAGTGATGTCACTGACCATGTCATGAGTGATGTAATATGTGAGGTCATAAGCTTGGTGGGGGTGCGAGATATAGTATAACTGCAGAATTTTACTGGTTTTGTACGAGTGAAACCTGAACCTAACTATAACATCCCTGTAATCTTTGGTTCCTTCAGTGAATTTCTAAGGTTTTTTATTCCTTGTCCTAAATACATTGTTACTGTAACCTTTGTTTTTTTCAATGAATTTCCAAGGTTTTTTTAAATGCTAATTCCTAACTATAGCCTCCTTGTAACCTTTCGATTCTTCAATGGATTTCTGTGTTTTTTTAATGAGAAGTCGCGTTTGCAGAGTGGTGGAGAAAGGGGGCAGGGCTCTCAGCAACCCCATTGTCTGGGAATTACTGGAGGTAACATAAGCGGTTCCTGGCCCTTAGCATCTCAGAGGACTCCATTCCCCAACTAACAATGTGTCAGGAGACGCGTTTGCAGAGTGGTGGAGAAAGGAGGCGTGGGCCCGAAGACATCTCAGCAATGTACAAATGAATGTAAATGTAAATGTAAATGTAAATGTACAGGAATTTATATAGCGCAAATCACCAAGCGGTTTCTAAGCGCTTGCTTAGGGAACCCGTCCTGGTATTCCCCTGTGAGATAACCCCGGCAGGGTATCCGCAAGGTGAAGCCAGGCATCCCGCCGCGAGGGGCCGTTGTGGAGATTAAGCAAGCTATTGCCCAGAGTCGCAGAGTGTGAACCCGTGAATCGAGGAGGCACCGGAGCGAGAATTGTCAAGTCCATGGACATTTTAGGACTCAAGACCCCGCCGAGCCGGGAATTGAACCCTGGTCCTGGGCTGACCTCTGCTTCCAGGTCTGCCTCCTCTAACCAGTGAGCCACACTTCTCCCACAGTTTGGGACTTTCTGGAGGTAACAGGAGAGGTAATTGGCCCAGGGCACCCTCTGGAGCCAAGGGGACTTAATTCCCCAACCAGCAGTGCACGAGGAGGTGCGTTTGCAGAGTGGTGGAGGAAGGTGTTGTGGCCTCCGAAGACCTCTCGGCAATACTACTGTTTGGAACTTAATGGAGGTAATAGGATGGCTTGTTGCCCCCCAAAGACCCCCAGCATTCAAGGGCACTTCATCACCCATCTAGTGGTACACAAGAAGGGGCGTTTGCAGAGTGGTGGAAAAAGGGGGCATAATCTCCAGCCACCTCTCAGCAATCCCACTGTGTGGGATTTACCGGAGGTAACAGGAGGGGTTTCTGGCCCCCAAGGAACCTCAGGAGTCAAGGGGACATCATCTCTGAACAAGTACTGCAGCAGATGGCACGTTTGCCGAGTGGTGGAGAAAGGGGATGTGGCCCCTGAAGACCTCTCTGCAAACCCACTGTGTGGGACTTACTGGAAGTAACAGGAGGTCATGTTGGCCCCAAGCAACCACAGGGACCCCCAGGCCCAGAAAAAGCTTTTTTGTTTTTGAATCTTCAGCCGAAGTTGTGATGGATGCCAAAATCCAGACGAAATTTTTTAAAAAATGAAGTGCGGTTTCATGCAATTCGTTTTTCTAAAGCCCTCAGGTGGGCCAGGTCCCAGGGGCAATATTTCAAATGGTGCAAGGGTCCGTGGGGCCCCTCCAGCCCAGGGGCCCACCTCCTCCCCAGTGTGATCCTTATTCAAATGTGGGGTCCTCACAGCCCCAGGGACCGCCACCTGCCTGGGGCTTTAATCATTAAGTGTGGAGGCATCACAGCCCCCCGCAGCCCCCGGGATGACCACCTCTCCGCGGATTTTTTTTCCATTAAAGGTGTGGTGGGTTGCACATGCCCCCCTCCCTGCCCTGGGGACCACCACCTCCCCGGGGTACAAATTATTTAAATAGAGGGCCCCTGGGCCTCAGGGACCACCACCGCCCTGGGGCTTTAAACAGTTGGAAGGGGGGCCGCGCGGGCCCCCTCCTGGCCCCCTCCTGCAATGTCCCGGGTGCCCACCCCTGGGACATTGCCATTTGTTAGGGCAGGGCGGCCTGCCACAGCAAACACTGCTTTGCTTCTTGGAAGTGAGAGCAGGAAACCTGCTCTCACTTCCAAGAAGCAAAGCAGAACTGCTTTTGGGCAAGGGGAGCTGCAATTCAGCAGCTCCCCTTGTCCAAAAGCAGTGCCGGCTCCCGCAGGAGGCGGGAAGCTGGCTGAGACCGTGGGGGGCATCCCCCAACGATCCCCAACATTGGGGGCCAGTTCCGGGGGATGGTGTCCCCAGGGCCAAAAGTGGCCCAGGGAAGCAGGGCCACGCGGCCCCCTTCGGTAAATAACAAAAGAATAAACAGGCCAGGCCTCGAGGGATGGGGTCCCAGGGGTCAGAAGTGGCCCAGAGAAGTGGCCCCCCACCCTTTTGGAATTATTTGTAAAAATATATTAAAAATAAATAAGGCCAGGCACCGGGTGATGGGGTCTCCGGGGCCATAATTGACCTCGGGAGGGGGGCCATGTGGCTGATATTTGCGACCTCATCCTCTCACATAAGTTTGATATAGTTATCCTCACGGAAACGTGGCTAAACAGCTCCTCTTATCCCATTATAGACCTACTGGTCCCCCCTAGTCACAGGATCATTTGATTAGATAGACCCAAGAAAACAGGTGGGGGAATAGCACGCATCTACTGCAACACCCTCTCCGTGTTCCAAACAGAAACAATCGCTCCAACGACATGCGAATATCTTAGCATCAATATCTCTTGCGACAACAAATCTAGTTGTAATATACACGCCTCCTATTACCCTCCTGGCAATGACTCACCGTTCATCGAACAGATCACATCATCACAACTAACGATAACCCTCACGTGCCCCGGATCTTCCTATGACATTTTAACCCCCACTGGAATGACCTGAACGACCAGTCAGTGAACAGCCTAAAGGCCTTCCTATCAAACCACGATGCGATCCAAATCTGTGAGAGTCTGACACACAAAATGGGTGAGACTTTGGACCTTATAAGTTCAAAGACGACAACGTCACCTTGGAGTCCATTACCCCCTGTGACTGGCCAGACCATTATCGCCTCACCTTCCTCGTCAATCGAATTGTGATCCCGAAGAGAGTGCAACTGAAAAAATACAACAATGGAAAAGGAATCTTTGTAATATAAACCACACTGAACTAGCCACCCTCGCCAACAACACCTTGACTCCTCAGGCCAACATGGATGACATCACAGACTTCTACAATGTTTCCATATTGGAAGTCATAGACTCGGTCGCTCCCCTTCAACAAAAAAATATATCCAACAAAGACTCTAAACCCTGGTTAAGTGACAACTTGAACAACGAAAGACGCAATCTAAGATCAGCCGAAAGGGCCTGGATATCCTCTCCCTCCTTGGAACTCCTAAAAGGCTTTAGATCAGTGAGGAACACGTACAACAGAAGAATAAGGCAAGCGAAAGCCAATTTCGTTAGAGCACAGCTTGACCAAGCCAGAAATAGGCCAAAAAAAACTATTCTAAATAGTCAAGCAGCAGTCACGCAACATGTCTAATCTGTTGGGCACCGGAGCCAGCTACCTATAGAAATGCGGGTGAACTTTAGAACAGCCTGCCTCACTCATAAAGCCCTTCACACAGGCAAACCAGAATATCTGGCAGCCAAACTCAGAAAAGCGAGTCAGAACAGGACTCGCAGAACCTCTAACACCCTACTTCTTATCCCGCTCAAAGCACGAAAACAAAAAACATTGGCCAGATCCTTTGGCAGAAATGCTCCCAAAATATGGAACTCTATCCCCCCCACATCAGAACTATTCCTTACTTCCCGAAATTCAAAAGCCAACTCAAAATCCTTTTCCTCGACCTCTCCCTATCGAACAGATAGGAACCGCTAGGGGTGTTCAAAGTGCCTTTACTCTCTTCTCGATGCGGATGGACATCTCTACTCTGACTCATATCCTGAACGCCTCGCTGATTGTAATTTATTTGCTGTCTTTTGCACTGCTCTATACTTGTTGTAAAGCGCTCCGATACCTTCCGGTCTGGCTAGCGATATATAAAACTTCTTAAATAAAAATAAAATAAAAAACTTCTTCATGGAAAAAACGCAAATATCAAGAGTGAACTACAATCAGCACAGGAGCTACTACCGGCTGCCTCGCTCAGTTTTTCACACACCACCCAGTATATTGAAGGGGGCTCCTCTCCAAAAACAATGCCTCTTGACACACTTTCTCATCAATTAATGAAAGTGACACCTACAACATTCTTTCATCATTGACTCCATCTAATCAGTTCACTGACCCTCTACGTCCGTCTATCTTCAAAGAGATCACAGCCATCATTCCCCCCTAATGGTCTAAGATTGCAAATGCCTCGCTACGTCAAGGCACCATCCCTGACTCTCTAAAAGTAGAACAAGTAACCCCCACTTTCAAAAACCTAACGCAGACTCTGATCCTAACAACTTCCAAACCATCTCCAACATCCCTACTCTTGCGACGCTCCTAGAAAAATGTGTCCAAATCCAACTCTGCGACCACATAGACAACTATCAACTCCTTGACCAGCACCAGTCAGTCTTCCGTCAAGGTCGTAGCACTGAATCTGCACTTACTCATGTTGTGGAGGACATATTAAAAATGCTGGATCGAAACAAATCATGCTTTTTGATACTGCTTGACTTACACGGTTAAACACGATAGTCTACTGAAACTAACGGCACATAGGATGGGCTTATCAGGGATAGGCCCGGGCGGCAAATTCCGTTCCGCTCACGGAATTTGCGTGATTCGGGTAATTTCACGTTTCCTGGAGAACGCGAAATTGCCCAAAATTCTGCGGTCCGCGACTTCGCAACATTTTTTGCCTGTTCGCGTTCTCAAAATGTGTTTTCATCAGATATTTCCCCTGAGCATGCAAACAGCGATTGCGAACAGTAAAAAAGCATCGCGAACAAGCAATTCCGTGTGTTGGCGGAATTTCTGCGTGTTTGCAGAGATTTTTTACCGTTTCGCAGAGATTTGCGTAACGTGATTACGCAAATTCTGCCCACCCCTGATCTGGGGTCGTATTGCAATGCTTTTCTTCATTCCTCCAAAACATATCCAAGAGAGTCAAAATGAATCAATCGCTGTCAAAGCCCTGTGCGATCACTCTTGGCGTTCCACAGGGATCCGCTCTCTCACACATTCTTTTCCATGTATTCCTGGAACCACTGACAAACTTCTTAAAATCCGCTAACAACCACTATCACCTGTAAGCTGATGTCACTCAATTGCATCTCAAAATCACCTCCCCAGAGGACATTATATCCCTCAATTCTACTTAGCAAAACACTCATCTCTCGCTCACAGATAACCATCTCTAACTCAACGCTGCCAAAACCGAATTTCTTCTCATCTTTCCACCGAACTACAGCCCCAAGATTGATCTTTGGTTGAAACATTTTACAGCCCTCAACTTCTCTCCTCATATCATAGACTGCTAGATCCAGGGGTATTACATTAGACAAACATCTGAGTATGCAGATCACATTAGCGCAAGGAGCAAATTGCCAGCTCAGCATTCTGCGGAAACTTAGGGGCCGATTCACAGAACTAACTTAAGACAAAATCCCATACTTACCACTTTTGGTATTCACAGAAGTTAGGATTGTGTCTTAAATTTGTCTTAAGACAAACTTAAGACAGACTTAAGACAAACTTAAGACAGACTTAAGACAGACTTAAGACAAAATCCTAACTTCTGTGAATACCAAAAGTGGTAAGTATAGGATTTTGTCTTAAGTTAGTTCTGTGAATCGGGCCCCTAAACCCTACGTTCCACATGAAGACCTAAAACAAGCGGTTTAAGCTCTTGTATGGCCCAGACTGGATTATGCGGCCCACCTCGATAAAAGTTGACCCCTCTAAGAGCCTCCCTCAAAGCGGCTGGAAGACTCGTCACTGGAACAAAAAGAAATACACAGCTCCCCAGCTCTAAAATCCCTGAACTGCCCACCGTATGAAGCAAGAATTCATAAAAAAATTGCATGCATGACTCATCAAGCGCTACAGTTCAATACCCCAAGATATCTGGCCAAAAAGCTAGAAAAAGCTAGAAAAGTCAGACCCTCGCGAAGTGCACACTCAATGCTTCTGAAACTCAAAAAAATCCAAGGAATGAAAATGGACTCTAGAGCTTTCTCAGTTGTTGAACCTAAGAAATTTAGGGGCATATGTAGGTAATTTTCATTATGCGATTCTCAAATTGCGATTTTTATGGAATCGTATTTAGAGAATCGCAAAACGAAATGTAGGTAGTATTAGCAAAATTTATTAGGAATCCCACTTATTCCTTATTTGTGAATCGCAAATTGAGATTCGCAAATAAGGAATACCTTCTCATTCCTTCCTATGGGCTAGAAGGCCCATAGGAATGAGTTTGAAGACATTCTTAATTTGCGATTCTCAATTAGAGAATCGCAAATTGAGAATGGAATTTCAGAATTGTAAGGGTGTCAATAGGACACCCTTTTGGAACCCCTGACATTGACATGTGTGCACATGTGGCCCACATACATACCCTAAGGACATGTATGTGACCCACATGGCACTTTGAAAAATGCCAAAAAGTGCATTTTTCAAAGAAATCGCAAAATACCACCAACCTGAAATTGGTGGTATTTTTCGATTCCTTAAGCCAAAAGACGCACAACTTGGGTGCTTCCTACATTGCATTTAAGGAATCGCAATTTTTGCGATTCCTTATTTTGCATGTGGGTTTTTGCGTGCTACATAGCACGCTGCCCTAATTGCGATCGCAAATGCTGAAATTCTGCGAATTTCAGCATTTGCGAGCGCAATTAGGCTTCCTACATATGGCCCGGAATTCTCTACCACCGGATGTTCATCTAATCTTATCCATCGCCTCCTTCAAAAAAGAAGCTAAATCTTTTCTGATGACTAAGTTTTTACCCCAAGACAACATTCCTCGCATATTGAAATGTAACCATACTGGCGACTCTTCAGGATTCATGGTCCTCTCATCGCCGACTATTATTTACGATCAAGCTTATTACTCTGTTTATTTTATCATTTTTATTTTTTTAAATAATAATATTATTATTATTATATTTATATTATTATATTTTTATAATTTTATATATTATTATTTATATTATTATTTAATTATATTATACATTATATTATATTATATATATCTATTATATTTTGATATATAATATATATATATATTATATATAATAAATATTATAATATTATATATAATAATAAAAAATAATATTATTATATAATAATAAGAATAATAATACTATTTATTTATTATATATATAAATAAATATATTATTTTCGTTGCTTTACTTTCTCCCTCCGTTGGCATTGTTTTGACAGCCTCGTGCCAACGTAGGCGCCCTTGCACTATGCAAGAATGTTTTGTGCAGGGGGGGCACCTTCCGGCAACAAACACAATCCTCAGCGGTGTTTTCGTCTTCTATGTGTGCTGCAGAAAGAGGAAAAAACAAGCCGAAATATAGATATTTCTCCTCGTGACCCCTCACCTCAGGAGGCGTACGGATTAGGAGCTTCTGCAGGTTTACAAGATTTTGTAACTCTGGGGCGGAGTCAAAATCCATGGGTGTTGCGAGGGAAACTCACTGCAAAGCCGATGGAACGCCTGCAGAGCGTAGAGTAAGACGACGCAGCGGTTTCAGCTGCGTTGCGTTCTCAATATTTATAGGTCCGCGCAGGGCGACTTTGAGTGGCGTCATAAATCCGATTCAGAGCCCCGTGTCACACAGGTGCTACTTTACAGGGTGCAAAAGCTATGCCGGGCTCTCATAACTAACCCCTTCGTCTCCCTGGGCCTGTAAACGATGACTGTGACCTTGGCGTGTAAGCGGTGCTCCTATAAAGCGCTCCAATGAATTCGGATTGAGTTCACGCCGCATAAAAAACTCCAAAAAAACCGAGGTTGGAAAAAGCCCCATAGTAACGTCTAACATCGTCAGCGTCAGACAGTAAACTTACAATAAGTGGATTTTAAAGGCTGGGCTCCACCACTCCACCCCCACACACACCACTGGCAAGGTCCGGGTACCCACGTGTAGTGGACTCGCAAATGAGGGGTCATGAAAGAGACAGAGGGGCATATTTACAAAGAAATGACGCAGCACAGCACTGCAAGCAATTTAGCAACGCCCCGCTCCGTCATTTCAAAAACGCACGAATGCGCTGTATTTACAAGAATACGGCGCACCCCTGTGTTTTTCCTTTGCGTAGGCACCCTTGCAGCATGGTGCACGGGTGCCTGCGTTGCACCTTCCTGCACATAAACAATCATTAAAGGTGATTTGCTCCTTCTATGTGTCACAAAAAAAGAAGAAATTAAAGTATTTCTCCTCGTTGCGCCACTCTAACGCTTGCTTTCCAACGGCGCTAGTTTTTGGAGCTGCCTCAGATTTACAGATCCTTGTAAATGTGGGCAGCGTCAAAAAGCCGTGGTTGTTGCGTGGGAACGCCTACAGCAACACCCATCACACGCCCCTTTGATGCACAAAACTGCGACGAGAAGGGTCATATTTACACGGCAGGGTGAAGCCACGCAAAGTAGTCTATTGCAGCTTTGTAAATATGGAGAAGGGCACTGTGCCACCGGAGCGTTGGGTACAGTGACACTCTGGTGGCGCAATTATCTTGTAAATATGCCCTAGTGTGTGTTGCAATAAGAACTGCAGGGAGAGCCGGGAACTGATGGGAGACCGTGACCTCCAACTTTGTATGAGTGTGTGTCTCTCCATGTGCCGGGGAGTGCATGTGTATGTCAGTGTAACTGCCTTTATGTGCATGAGTGCAGGCCCGATTCACAGAACTAACTTAAGACAAAATCCTAAACTTACTACTTTTGGTATTCACAGAAGTTAGGATTTTGTCTTAAGTTTGACTTAAGACAAACTTAAGACAGACTTAAGACAAACTTAGGACAGACTTAAGACAGACTTAAGACAGACTTAAGACAGACTTAAGACAAACTTAAGACAGACTTAAGACAGACTTAAGACAGACTTAAAACAGACTTAAGACAAACTTAAGACAAACTTAAGACAAACTTAAGACAGACTTAACACAGACTTAAGACAGACTTAAGACAAACTTAAGACAGACTTAAGACAGACTTAAGACAGACTTAAAACAAACTTAAGACAGACTTAAGACAAACTTAAGACAGACTTAAGACAGACTTAAGACAAACTTAAGACAGACTTAAGACAGACTTAAGACAGACTTAAGACAAACTTAAGACTGACTTAAGACAGACTTAAGACAGACTTAAGACAGACTTAAGACAGACTTAAGACAAACTTAAGACAAATTTAAGAAAGACTTAAGACAGACTTAAGACACACTTAAGACAGACTTAAGACACACTTAAGACAGACTTAAGACAAACTTAAGACAGACTTAAGACAAACTTAAGACAGACTTAAGACAGACTTAAGACAGACTTAACACAGACTTAAGACAGACTTAAGACAGACTTAAGACAGACTTAAGACAAACTTAAGACAGACTTAAGACAGACTTAAGACAAACTTAAGACAGACTTAAGACAGACTTAAGACAGACTTAAGACAGACTTAAGACACACTTAAGACAAACTTAAGACAGACTTAAGAAAGACTTAAGACAGACTTAAGACACACTTAAGACAGACTTAAGACAGACTTAGGACAGACTTAAGACAGACTTAAGACAAACTTAAGACAGACTTAAGACAGACTTAAGACAAACTTAAGACAGACTTAAGACAGACTTAAGACAGACTTAACACAGATTTAAGACAGACTTAAGACAAACTTAAGACAGACTTAAGTTAGGATTTTGTCTTAAATTAGTTCTGTGAATCGGCCCCTGCATGTTTAAATGTATGTTGTGTGTGTGCAAGAAAACCTGTGAGGTGGGCGGAAATGCACCCATGGGTCAGCAAGCGGGGGCGCCAGAGTGGCCGACAGTAAGTAAAATATCACAACACACCGCAACGTCTGATCTGCTCGTCACAGAGTTGATGGCACGATACATAAATAATGCTTTTTTGAAAACCAGCAAAGTGAGAAAAGCAAAGGTGCAGCTGTGAGAGGGTTACTATGTTCAGCAGATTGTGGAGTGTTACCTGGCGGGATTGGTTCCTTGGGAGAGGGATCCGCTCTCTTCACTTACTCGCATTCTCCACGTTCCCTTCCGCATCTGCATCCTGGATAGCTTCCCAAATGTATTCACTTTCTTTTTTCTGTGTCACTTTCTCTGCTCTCCTACAAGTCTCTCCTTTCTCTCTTCTCTATTTATCACTTTTTGTCTTCATCTCAGTGTCTCCCCTTTCTTTTTTTCACTTGTTGCTATCATTTCTATATTGTTTCTCTTCATTCTGTCTTGTCTCTCCTCTCTTTCTGCCTTTCTCCATCACATTCATGCTTCAGCTCATAAATCTGCCCCTCAGAGTCAAAGTCCTATGTGACATTTTTGAGAGATCCAATTAATATTTTTTAAACTCCTAATTGGCTCCGCGTTCACTCATCGTAAAGTCATTTCAAACTCTGTGTAAGCCGCCTCTCCACAGTTCAAGTCGCTCTCTGAACAGTCGGTATTGGATCACTGACATAATATCAATGCATACAATATCGAAAAACGAAAATATCTCCAATTAATATATTGATAACTAAAATATTGACTTCCCATTATTAACTAGTAAAACCACAAATATCGAGAACACAAACATTGTAATAAATATACATTTTTAACTATATCGAACACATAAATATCTGACACAAAAATATAATTACCTGTATATAAAAATATAATAAATCAAAAATATCAATTCACACAATAACTACAATATTATCACCAAAATATGAAACAATCATTAATGAATATATATAAATAAGTTTTCTGCATAAAAAATTACTTCAAATAAACCCAAAACATTTTATACACATAGTTAAATAAAAATATATTACATCAACTAAATCTTTACTATTCATCCCAAAAAAAACTATATCTCTTAATTCTTCTACAGTTTTAATTTCTAAAAAGGAAAAAAAACCTTCAGCCTGCATGCTTTTAGAAGTATAAGTCACTGTCTGGTTTTATTCTAGTCATAACGTGATATAAGGAACTGACACTGTATGGCTATTTTACATTTTTAGACAAATGTATACTATCCGGAGCATCACTGTCAATATTCATGGGTTTCTACCAGGGCCTTGCCTCACTAAGCCAGTGCCTCTGTCTTTGTAATTATTCAACCTACACAAGCTTAGGAATAATTGTATATAGGTGATGCGCCAAAGGCTGAAAGATGAGGAAACTCTGGTGGATTTTCTCACCAGACCATTAAAGAAGAAATATTTATTTATTTATTTATTTAGTAGTTTGTAGACCGCTCAACTACCTCCAACGGAGGTGTCCCAGCGCTAAAGATATTACCTCACAAAGGGTCAGTGGGAGGATGTAGGGAGTAGCTAAACTAGATGAGGGAAAAGAGCCAGGTCTTGAGTTTTTTTCGGAATAGGGGTTCTGACGTCAAAAATCTTAACTCTGTAGGAAGCTGGTTCCACAGTTTGGAGGTGGCCACTGCAAAGCCTCTTCCTCCCGTGCGGGCCAGGCGGAAACGGGGGCCGATCATAAGGCGGAGATGGTTAGCTCTAAGGTTACGAGAGGCTTGTGAGAGTTTAATTCTATGGCGCAGGTAAAAAGGACCTCGATCATTAATAGCTCTAAAAGCCAGGAATAAAGCTTTAAATTGAATGCGGAGTCTCACTGGGAGCCAATGAAGTTTGATCAGATGGGGTGAAATAGAGTGGCGGTAAGGGATGTTGCAGATCAGCCTGGCCGCCGCATTCTGGACTCTCTGTAGTTGGTTTATGAGGTACGCCGGGGCACCTACGTATAGACTATTTGCATAGTCCAGATGGGCTGTGATGAGAGAGTGGACCACTGTTTTACGTGAGTCTATTGGCAGGTATGGGATGATTTTTTTTATCATGTGAAGCTTTCCAAAGCAAGATGAGGTGACTTTATTAATTTGAGTCTTGCAAGAGAGGGTAGTGTCAAATTGGAAGCCTAAATCCAATTTAGGGGGAGGGTTGAGCTCAGTCGGCCACCAGATGGTGGAGGGTGTGGGGGATTTCTGATTAAAAAATAGGACCTCAGTCTTGTCCGTATTAAGCTTTAAGTTATTAGCCGACATCCAAGAGGCAATATTCCTCATGCATTGGCGAAAGTTGTGAAATGATTTTTCGGAGTGGTCTTTGAAGGAGAACACTAGTTGGGTGTCGTCGGCGTAAAAGGTTACTTTGACGCCCCAGGATTCAATCACTTTTGCCAGTGGTTTAAGATACACATTGAATAATAGCGGACTGAGAGCAGAACCTTGCGGAACGCCCCAAGTCAATGGTTTCTTGGAAGAGAGGAAGGAGCCCAGCATCACCTGTTGGAATCTGTTCGTAAGGAAAGATTTAATCCAGGTGAGGGGAGTTCCGCTGACACCTACCTCTTGCAAGCGAGCGAGTAGTGTGTCATGGGAGATGGTATCGAATGCTGCGGATAGGTCGAGGAGAACCAACATGGCCTCCTCTCCCCTGTCCGTGCATTCTCGAATCGACTCGGATACCTCAAGCAGAGCTGACTCTGTACTGAAGTCCGGTCTGAATCCAGATTGTCAATCAAGGAACAAAGAGTTGGATTCAAGGTAGTAGGATAGTTGCTCTTGGACTGCTTTCTCAAGCACTATAGCTGGCTTGGGCAGGAGTGAGATTGGCCGGTAATTGCTTAAGCAGGAGGGGTCGATGCCTGCTTTTTTTTTGCATTGGGATTGGATTGTTTCCAAGCGGAAGGGACCATACCTGAGAGTAGGGAAGAGTTCCATATTTCGAGGAGGGGGTCAATAATTAGGGGGGCAATTTCGTTCATAATTAAGGCCGGGGCTGGATCCAATGGAGAGCCTGATTTACATTTCACGAATAGATTCAGGGCATGCTCCTTAGTAAGAGGATGGAAAGCGGTAAATGCATGCTTGCTGATAATGACAGGGTCCTTGATGGTATTGGTAGCGTTCAGAAGAATGGTTTGCGCAATGTTGGAAATTTTCTTTTCGAAGAAGTCTGATAAATTTTCACTCAGTGCTTGGGAGGGGGGGACTGAGGAGGTCATAGCCCTGGGATTGGTAAAGTCTTTAACAATATTGAAAAGGGTTTTGGAAGAGTTTTTTGCCTTTGCAATGGTATCGGCGAAGTAGGTGCTCATGGATTTGCGTTTAAGTTTGCGAAACTCCTTGAGGACTTGTCTGTAGTGAGCTTTGGCTTCTGGGTCATAGGCTTGCCGCCACAGTCGTTCTATCTTTTTACACTTACATCTATGTTCCCTTAGTTCCTGAGTGAACCAAGGGGCTGACGGTTTTTGTCTGCGGGAGGTGAGGGTTTGTAACGGGGCTAATTTCTCGATAGCGGTCGTGAGATCATTGCCAAATATGAGAACCGCTTTGTTGAGATCGTCAGGGAGAGGGTTTAGGCTGTTATGATATTGTTGTTCTAGGGTAGAACGTGATATCTTGTGCCATTTTCTGCCTTGTGTTCTGATGGCAGGCTCCTTTTGACAATTTGAGTTGAGTATACCTCAAATGGGATTAGAAAATGGTCAGACCATGTCAGAGGAAGGGTTTGGAGGGTTTTTAGTTTTTCTTGATTTGAAAAGATAAGGTCAAGGGTGTGTCCTGCAGTATGAGTGGGGCCCTTAACTCTTTGTGTCAGATTTAGGTTTTCCATGGATTCAAGGAAATAGGAGGTGCGGTTGCAGCTGCTTATGTCAACGTGGAGGTTGAAGTCTCCCAGTACCATGAAGTGGGGATGTTTGATAGAGAGATCTGCGGTAATTGCCAATAGTTCAGAGATGCGACAAAAGCGACAAAGGCTGAAAGATGAGGAAACTGTGATGGATTTTCTCACCAGACCATTAAAGAAGAAATATATACATCTCAACAACTACCTAACCAGGTAAAAGCACTTGGCTCCATTAGCTGCCCCACTTTTAAACCCTTACCTCTTGACCTCATAATGATGTGCTGCCTGTTAATAAAAATTGTAAGATACTGAAACCTATAGGCCCAAAGCTATTGCCCCCTTCTCTTTTTTCTACCTGTATTTTCCCCCCTTCTCATGCCCCTCAAGCCCCCAAGTGGTCCATCACACATCTGGAGCCCTACCCGTCACAGGCTCCCTCCCAAACACTGACCCTACCCTTCTCCCACCCCTCCGCCCTTCCCCAGAGGAGTGCCTTGGTATGGCACTCTCTGAGTCCTTCTCCGTGGGGACCAACAAGATAACCGTAGCTCTATAAGGAGTTTTACCCAGCACTAGGTACTTAACTTGTATCTCTGTGATGCCAGCTAAAAGAAAACACAAAACAATACTGAGCCCATTATCTCATATCCCCATCATTCCCAATGTGTTGTCTTCAGAAGTTGCTACTTCTGCATTTCCCCTCCTCCCTGATGGAATATAGGAACTTCTTTGCCTGGTTGACTGACTGAAATATATGTGTTCGGCCCTTGAAAATGACTTTAAGCTTGGATTGTAGGATACTACCAGCTAGAGCACACCGATGCTTAAAATGATCGATCAGTCCGACAAAGTCTTGATTCCGTTGTGCTGACAAGATCGACATATACGGGAATATTTGAAAGGAGAAGCTGTCGGTGGTGGTAAAGGACTTATTCTTAATTGTCTGTGGCAAAATCCACTCTTTACTCCAAATATCAGACAATTTCACCAATACCATTCAGGGATATTTCTCATTCATAGACCAAACTGCTAGAGTCTAATGGGCCGAGTGATGGTAAATCCCGCCTCTGGTGTACTGCCTGGAAGCACATGCTTGACGATCAGTTACGAGATAAGCTTTGTAACTGGTTGGCCTGCCTCACGATCCTCTGGTGTGCCTACAAACCTTAAATTAGTTCATCGGGATTTGTTTTCTACATCGTCCAGGTTTAATTGGAGGTCTTTCAGCTCTGCTTGTAGTTTCGGATAGGCCCCTTCTTGTTTGTTGCTAGAGTCCTCAAGGGTAGATACTCTCTGCTCCACCTGGGTCATAGGTGAAGAAAGTTGTAGGATGCTGTTGTTGATCTGACCTAGCTGCTCATTAGTTGTTCAATGGGCAGCTTATTGGGACAGCTTCGGAGTTCACTTAAGATTGGGTTCAGTGGTGTCTCAATGGAAGGTGGCTGGAGTGGATTCAGCGTTGATAGAAGTTGGCTAGAGCCCATGTCTATAGCAGATCCAGCATCCATAGCGGCGGCTGCCGAGCTAATATTTAGTTGGCCTGCTTTCGTTTGTGAGCACTCTTCCATCATGCTCTCTTTATGCCCCCACTTAATGCTCCCAAATGTCAACAGAGGGTACAACAAATTATCTTTGTCTGCAGATGGTTCCTCTAGCGTGACTTTTGGCCGGCCCGCAAAAACATCTGCTGTGGAAATAACTGAGGTGGAACCTATAGTTATCACCCTTCTTGACGAAACACGTGTCGGCTGGTCTCATGTTCCAACCATATGTATTCCAATAAAACAACACAATAAGAACACATTAGTACGACTCCATCCTTGCTACGAGTTTGTGATCAATCATATCACACATACTCTGTTGTGTGCATTGGACTTTGCTTACAATTATTTATATACAACAATACATCTAAATATAAAAATTTCATAAATAAAAATGTATCTTACTAAAAACACAATAAAAGGAAAGTAAACAGATACAATCAAACACACTGCAATAAATGATATACTAATAAACATTTACAAATGATATTACATACAGCAATATTTTTGACATCGATAATTTTACAACACTAAAAGCAATATTCTTACCTTCGATATTGCTGTTAATGACATTTTTGATGTCCCGATATTCTTGACCCTATATTTTTGTATTACACTATTTTTCCAACATTCTGTCCAAACACCTTCAGTACAATCAATCTTTACTTCGGGGTTTCTTTCCCTGCACCTCAGGGGCACGGATATTTGGAGGCATATTTACAAGGGCATTGTGCCACTGGAGCGTCACTGTTAGATTTGGGGGTCTCTAGTTGGCACAGGGAGGTACTTGTGACAAATAGGGACCCTCGCCTCTAGTCAGGATAAGGGGGGATTACACTCCTAAATAACCTCTGCTCACCCCCTTGGTAGTTTGGCGCGAGTAGTTAAGGCTTATTTCAGAGGCAGTGTGTAAAGCATGTGTGAACACATACAGTAACCCAGTGACAACTCTACAGAAGGACACCACACAGGTTTTAAAAATAAATATACTTTATATAGATTTACCACAAGACCATAAACAACAAAAATACACAATACTGTTACTTTAAGATGGTAGTTTTAGCTTAGTTCAATTCAGTTCTTAAGATGCGACACTTTGCATCAATGTACCTTACGATGTCAAGTCAAGTCAATCTTTATTTCGATCAATTAAGATCATAAAAGACAATGTACAATAAAAAGAGCAATTAACCTTCCATAAAATGCTACAATCTATATACAATGTGCTCTTATAAAAAAGATATCAATCATGTTAAAAAGAGAAAAAATCCATACATTAAAAAAAGACAATTAATAAAACAGATTTATCTGAAATTCGTAATTGTGTTAAAAAGACATAAATGAGTCAATAATACAATTGACGTTTTGAAACAGGGGAAGTACTTATTTTTAGGGCTCATAACTTTGTGAGATACTAGTGGTAGATACACTAAAGAAAGGCTTCAATATTGATCACAAACAAGGAAGATGTTGCCACAGTAATAACCAGGAATGCCACTTAGTTACATAGTAGCGACCACTTTTCAGGTGCAATACCCACACAACCATTGATACCTCATTGTTTTCCTTTTGGTTTCAACTTTTTTTTTTTTTTTTGCTTTACGAACTCTGGGCCCGATTCACAGAACGAACTTAAGACAAAATCCTAAACTTACTACCATTTAGGTATCCACAGAAGGCACTTACTCATTTTGGTATTCACAGAAGGCACTTACTCATTTCGGTCTTCACAGAAGGCACTTACTCATTTTGGTATTCACAGAAGGCACTTACTCATTTTGGTATTCACAGAAGGCACTTACTCATTTCGGTATTCACAGAAGTTAGGAGTCCTAACTTTAGGACTCCTAAATGCCTTCAGTGAATACCAAAAGTCTTAAAATTAGGAATTTTCTCAACTTTACTACTACTAAACTGAGAAAAATCCTAATTTTAAGACTTTCGGTATTCACAGAAGGCATTTAGGAGTCCTAAAGTTAGGACTCCTAACTTCTGTGAATACCGAAATGAGTAAATGCCTTCTTTGAATACCAAAATGAGTAAGTGCCTTCTGTGAATACCAAAATGAGTAAATGCCTTCTGTGAATACCAAAATGGTAGTAAGTTTAGGATTTTGTCTTAAGTTCGTTCTGTGAATCGGGCCCCACGATTTAGGTAAACTAGGGTGTTTAAACCGGTTTCAGCCTTTTTTTTTTTCGGATTGACCATGCCCAACTTAAGAATTTAGCAACAGCAACTGCACATTGGGAACCAGTGTCAGTCTACAATGATCTCATCACAATGGCACTTCTCCTCACGCCCAAGTTTTTACATAGTGGACGCACCCATTTGTTACGTGGAGCCTGATATGTCGGACAGACAAATAGCATGTGTGAATAGTTTTCACCATACTCCAAACACGTCTTACACAGACTATCATCACTGTGCCACTTACATGTGAATGTATTTAGGGGTAGTGTGCCTACCCGGAATATAAAATATAAACGTCTATCCCTGGTAAGTATGGGCGAATATTGCGGATCTGCGGTCCGCAAAATTTGAGCGAAATCGCAAAAAAATCCGCGAATTTGTGGATTTTTTTGCGAACTCGCAGATTTTTTTGCGATTTGCACTCTACTCAACTGGAGTACTCTACTGGCTAATCAGTAAGTGCTACCTCGTTGAGTAAATGATAGTGTTTTTCCTACACTGCAGCTGCGTAAAGGCCCAGAAGATTTGTCTCCACTAACCATGTGTGCCTGTAACTTGCCACTGCGCCAAAAGGCGCCGAGGTCCCTTGAGTGAGCTGTCCATCATAGTTGGGAAAGGGCGGGAAGACGTTTGTTACCGCTAGTGTGTTGTGCAGGGCTTCTATGCGTGTTAACGTGCCTCTTGTGTATAAAGGGTCAGAGAGCGAGCAGGGCAGCAGGTGAGGAGAAAGCAGCCTCCTGGTCACAGGAACGGGGATTGCGCTCGAGAAACTCATGGATGCAAAGACCTCCCTCGAGTATTACAGCTAATTTTCGACGGCAGATATGGGGTTAAAGCACACTTGCCCAGCCTCGACCGTGCTCACTAATGTTTTGGGCTGATTAAAACATCACTGAATTTGAGCTTCAACTCGGGCACCTGCTTTATTTATATCTGTAAGTGCTTCCTGTTGAGGATTAATTTTTGGCCCACAGGAAGCACTTACAGAGTTAAGGCAGGTGCCCGAGTTGAAGCTAACTTTGTAACTATTTTAGAATGGCGCCGGCAAGCTGCCAGAGTTGAAGTTGCAATTACAACTCTGGCAGCTTGCCGGCGCCATTCTAAAATGGTTACAAAGTTAGCTTCAACTCGGGCATCTGTGCTTCCTGTGGGCCAAAAAAAATAATCCGACCGTGAGCGGACTTGTGGATTTTTTGGCAATTTCGCGAGATTTCGCGTAATTGCTGAAAATCCGCTAATTCCGCGAGCGGAACGGATTTTTGGCCCACACTTAAACCCTGGGTTTAGTGATAACATCCCAATACTGCTCATATTGTGGGCGGGGCTTAAACTCTAAATATTTGTCCGTCGATGATGTGGACTCTGAGGTGGTGATTTTATTATTTGTTACCATGGACCAGTATAGTCATCTCATCTCTCTTTTGGGGGGAAATTGATGGGTTTCTGGCTCCTCCCACAGGTGTCGCATACCCATACTGACCAGTGTCGTTTTCAAAGATTGTAGCCACTTGATCTTACATGAAGTGTCTAAGGCCCGTACATCTTTCAAAGCAGCTGCATATTGAGACAGCTCAGGGTTTGCCCATAGTCTCCGTCAGTACGCTATTGGACGAAACTTAGCAACCTCTTCCAGTCTACCACAACCCAGGTCGTGGAAGATTGGTTTTTAAGGGTGTGTTCCATGGCAGTCCAGTAACGCGTCTCACAAATGTGTTCTGTGCTAAGACTAGTGGCTTTATATCACTAAAACCCTATAATTCCGCACCATATGTGACAGCGGCTAATACTTTGGTGTAATATAGCTTAAGTAGGGGGTGCATAGGTTGAGTGTGGGAGGTCTTAAATTCCGTCAGCAAGGCACCAGCTAGTTGACGATGCTTTAGGGCCAGGGTGTTTGTCTGGTAATTCCAATTAAGCCTATTCCCCAACGCGATCCCCAGCTCATATTGTGGGCGGGGCTTAAATTCTAAATATTTGTCCGTCGATGATGTGGACTCTGAGGTGGTGATTTTTGCCCCAGGTCTAAAGCCCTGTGGCAGAGGGCAGAGGGCTTCGCGCTGAGGGGATATTGACTTGTGTTTTAAAACTTGCCTTAACTGCGCTGCTGACTGCTAGCAGCCTCGTGCTTCATGTCTTTACCGTCCAGCTGATTACTAGCGGCGAACAGCAACTTTCTTTTTTTAATTCTTGACCCCATCCCGCCCTCCTGACTCCTCCCACCACCGCGTCTCAGCCTACATTGGCTACTCCTACTCCCCCTCGCGCGTTGTTTAAAGCCCTGTGGCAGAGGGCAGAGGGCTTCGCGCTGAGGGGATATTGACTTGTGTTTTAAAACTTGCCTTAACTGCGCTGCTGACTGCTAGCAGCCTCGTGCTTCATATCTTTACCGTCCAGCTGATTACTAGCGGCGAACGGCAACTTTCTTTTTTTAATTCTTGACCCCATCCCGCCCTCCTGACTCCTCCCACCACCGCGTCTCAGCCTACATAGACGTCCCACATGCGTCAGCGCAGCGGACGAGCGCAGCGGGCGCGACGTAGGCGCGCCGGAGTCGCGCCAGAGTTAAGCCCGTCTGCGCCCGTCCGCGCCAGTACGGGCCCAGTGACCAGTTCCCCTGCCCGTACTTTTACGTCATATTCTCGCACTGCCTTACTTCGGTTGCGGGGATTATCCTGTTCCTCGGACTTTGTTCTGAATTGCCAGAACGCGCCCATCACTTGTCCTCACTGTTCCCTTGCCTTGGACTCTTTTAATTCAAGTATTGACTGTATCTCATCTACCTTTTGGAAGTTTCCTGCCACTAAGTCTATCCCTCCTACTACTCTGCACAATCCTCGCACCTTTCTGAGCTTCATCAGTATCAACTGCCGCTCTCTCTCGAAGCACAAGAGAGATATTTTTGATCTTCTAGTGACAGCTAGTCCAGCGGCCATGTTTGTCACAGAAACTTGGTTAAATGACAGCTCTGGCCCTGACATCGCCATGGCTCTCCCGATTACACCTATGTAGGTCGTAACCGAGTTCTTAAAGATGGCGGGGGTATTGCCATTATTTTCAAGAGAGAATTCTCTTGCAAATGGGAAGACCTTGATTTTCCTAACTGTGAAGCTGGTTTATTTAAACTGACCCTTTCTCCTCATTTTACCTTGACCGGTTCCCTGATCTATCGTCCACCGGGCTCTGCTAGCAGCTGGGCTGCCTCATTTCCTGAACTTATTGCCCCGTTTTTAGTGCAATCAACTAATTTCATTATTGTAGGTGATTTAAACATTCATTTCAATTCTGCTTCTTGTGCTATTTCTAAACGCCTTTTACAGGATCTTGAAGCGCTTGACCTCCACCTCCATAATTCGGACCCTACTCTTAAGGCTGGCAATCTTCTAGATCGCATTATTTCAAACCTTACAGACATCTCCTATCAATCGGTAATTCCTGTCCTCTGGTCTGACCATTTTATCGTCAACTTTTCAATTAAAATGACTGAAGCTAACTCCTCGAGTTCTGTTCCTCCCTATAAAGCCAGTAGGAACTGGAAACGTCTAGATATAGACAAATTAAATTCTTTTCTTGCCAATTCAAAACCCACGGTTTCTAGCATGACCATTAAAGAGCTACCTGCTGTTAGATCATGGTTGACAACTGCTTTGGACTTATGCCTTCCCACTCAAAAAAACAAAGCACAAATTCATCATCCACCGGCACCTTGGTTTAATGACTCCCTTCGCCTAGAAAAATCCAATTGCAAAAAGCTGGAACGTATATGGCGCTCCAATTACAACCCAGATCACAAAGCAAAATATAAGTTTGCTCTTAAAGCCTATCACTCGGCTTGTGATATCGCCAGAGCCAACTTTGCTAACAGCACCATACTTACAGCACAAAACAGACCTAAGGCCCTGTTTAAAATAGTTAAAGAGCTGTCTGGTGCGTCCTCTGTTCCTAAGGACCCCTGTCTGGACACGGCCCAGTGCAATGCTTTAGCCAATTTCTTTCTTGAGAAAATTGATAGGATTTATGATATTTTTAACTCTATGCCCGCAGCTTCCACTCACTCTGTTCAAGTCCTGGGCAACCCTTCCCCTATTCCCATTCCCTGTTCTGAGCCCGTGACTCCCTTACTCCAAGCGTGGGATCCCATTTCTCCCGTGCTTCTAAAAAAGTATCTTCAAGACATCAAATCTGGTTCCCCCCTTGACCCAATGCCCCCTCAAGTTCTGAGTTCCCTGGACCCAGCCTCACTCCATATTATTTTGGATGTCTTGAACGCCTCACTAACAGAAGCTATTGTTCCAAACGAATGGAAACACGCCATGGTGGTCCCATTACTAAAAAAGGCTAACGCAGATCCCAACAACCTATCTAATTTTCGTCCCATTTCGTTGCTTTCATGTTTTTCCAAGATTTTGGAGAAACATGTTAATTCCCTGCTTAATTCCTATGTTGAAACCTCCAATTTTCTACACGGTTCTCAATCCGGGTTCAGGGCTGGTTTTTCTACGGAAACCACTCTTCTTGGTGTGTCAGAGACCATCAGACGTCAGGTGGACAATGGGGAGACGGTGGCACTCATCTTGCTTGACTTGAGTGCCGCATTTGACACCGTCTCCCATTCCATCCTGTTGTCCACCTTGAAGGCTCTTGGCGTCGGTGGTTCCGCCCTGGCCTGGATTGCTAATTTTCTTTCTGATCGCACGTTTCAAGTTTTCTCTCCCACATCTGTTTCATCCATATTCCCCTCCACTCACGGTGTTCCCCAAGGTTCTATCCTCAGTCCCCTTTTTTTTAATCTGTATGTGAGACCTCTTGCTTTTTTGGCGGAACAGGCTGGTCTCACAATTTATTCCTATGCTGATGACACTCAAGTCATCTACTCACTGTCTACCAATAAAAAACTCCCCTCCTCTTCTCTTCAATCCGGGCTGAAACAAATATCGGATTGGATGTTGAATCACAAACTAAAACTAAACGGGGACAAAACAGAACTGCTCCTGTTTGGCTCAGACACCTCGCTCTGGGGCCCACAACATTGGCCACCAGAGATGGGCCCTTTACCTACTCCCACCGTGTCAGCTCGGAATCTAGGGGTTATCTTCGATAACCAACTATCATTTAAACAACACGTGGTGAAAGTCTCCGCCACCTGTACCACCATCATCAGGTGGCTGAGGAAAATCACGTGGAGGCTGCCGGCCGACACCCTGAGAACTGTAGTCCAGGCTCTTGTCACCTCTCGCCTGGACTATGGGAACATCCTACTCCTGGGTGCCTGCAAGGAAGTGACCAGGAAGTTTCAGGTGGTACAGAATATGGCAGTCCGCCTTATCTGTCACCTTCCTTCTAGATCCTCGGTCACACAGCATATGCGTAAACTGCACTGGTTATGCATTGAGAGTAGAATTAAATTCAAAGCACTTTGCTATATGCACAAGATTATGACAGGAAGAGCCCCTCATTACCTTTCTGCTTTGGTTCAGCAATACATTCCCCCCCGTACACTTAGGTCTTCCACTCAGAACAAATTCATGACTCCCCGTGTTAACAGAGCCAAAATGGGAGGACGTTCGTTTGCCCTGTTGGCACCCTCTCTATGGAATTCCCTACCTCAATCTTTGCGCTCTGAACTGTGCTTTCTGAAATTCCGTAAAGGAATTAAAACTTGGCTTTTTGATATCTAATTTCCTAGTTTGACATTTCCTTGCACTCCTTTTACTGCTCAGCTTGCTTTAGCGCCGGGAAACCTCCAGGTAGCTGCGCGCTTAATAAATGTAATTATAAATAAATAAATAAATAAAATAATTAAAAACATCATGGCTGCTCCAGAAATTCTCCATTAAGAAGCCCCCTTCCCTTAATTACTCTACGCTTATGCAGAACCATAAACTTAGGGGCATATTTACGTCTTCTGGCGCATCTCTGCAAATCAGCAGGGATGCGCCAGAACAGATACGTCACGTAATTCCCCCCCTTGTGCCACCACAGATGCGTCGCATTTACAATGCGGCGCACCATGGTGCAAGGAGGGGCAGATGCATGACGCATCTTGATGCGCACGGACGGCGCATTGCTGGAGTCGCGTCGCAAGAGTGACGCAACTCCTGCAATGCACAGGGGCTGCCCATACTCAACATGGTGCCTCACTCCTTACGCCTGCTTCAAGCAGGTGTAAGGATTTGACGCAGCAGCGTCGTAAAACTGACTCAGTGAAATCTTGTAGATTTCACTGCGTCAGTTTTACAGGGCTTTCCTGCGAGGGAACGCCCACCCTGCGACAGAACGCCCACATGAAACCTGACGCAGGTTTCATGTAGCGCAGGGCTTTACAACATGACACATCTGCCTAGATGCGTCACGTTGTATATAAGTCGCAACGTGGCGCATGGTGTACACCGCCACTGCGTCACAAAAGTGACGCAATGGCGGCGTAAAAGTGTCGCAAGGGGCTTGTAAATCTGCCCCGTAGTTTTATCTGCATTGATCACCAACCCTCGATCTTTACGGAACTCTTCGAATCTTAGTAAGGCCCTCGGCAGACCACTCTGGGTTTAGGAAATAATCAGTGTGTCATCTGAAAACAGAAGCATAGGGATTTTGGCACTGGCAAGGGACGGTGCATCAGTTGGGAATGCACAAAAATAATCTACAACACCATTGATAAATAATAAAAATAGGGTCGGTGCCAGAACGCACCCTTGACGCACTCCTTTCAATACTGGAAATGGACCCGTTTTGTTGCCCTGGGTGCTCCAGCGTAAATGTCCTATATAGTAATTGCTGTACAGCAAATAACATTTCTGCCGGCAGGCCCAAATCTTTGCATACACTCCAAAGTTTGCTCCACGAAACCAGATCAAAGGCGGATTTTAAGTCCACAAAGGCTGCATAAATGGTGCCACCAGCCAACACCACGACACGCCAATAAATCAAAACAAACCGAAAGACCTGGGGGCATATTAGAAAAGCAGGGCGATAGGCAATTATCGCCGCTTTAGCGGCCGTTTTCGGACGCTAAGCGGCGATAATTCTATCGCTCTATTAGCAAACTGTCGCTAACAGCAGTTAGCGACAGCTTTAGGCGATAGCGAGCGGTTTGGGTCCCGCTTTGCATGTCAGCGATATTTATCGCTAATGACATGCAAAGTGGGCGTACCCAACCTGTTAGCAACTGAAAGCAGTCGCTAACGTCGCTATCGCCTATTAGCAAGGCAGGCGTAGTGATGGAAATATCCCCGCTATAGCCAAAAACCAACGCCTGCTCAGACCAGTTCTTCGCCATGTTATCCAATGGGAGGTGGATAACATGGCTAAGAGCATTTCGTCGCTAATGCGTGACTATCACTGTATTCTCAGCGATATTCACGCTATCGCCGGAAAATGTATCGCTTTGGAGATAAACGTTGCTAATAGCACGTTATCTCAGCGATAATTTCCGGCGATGCTTAGCGATAAAAAATTTGTTGCTAAGCCTAGTTAGCGATAAATATCGCTAATCGTTGGTAATATGCCCCTTGGTCTATTGTGCTCTGCCATTAGCAACTGAACTCAAAGCTAATTCGACTTCCCCTATATCAAATTCTAACGCTGAACCAGAAAATGAGGTGGTATAAGTAGCCTCGAGTTCACCTCCTGACTCCAAGGCACATTGCGTAGCAAAGTGGGAAACTCACTTCTCCGAAGCTACGTAATTATGGGGCGTCGGTGCCTGTCCCCTCTCTTCCCCATTTTACCTGAAGCCAAAAAGACTGGGGATTACTTTCCTTGCTAGCCTGATAGAGGTCTGCCCACCTCTGTTCATCCCAATCTTTTTTGGCTTTATTTTGTGCTAATTTGTATTCATACCGGGCACGCTTAACTGCAGTATAATCCTTCAATTTAATGGCTGTCGCTAATGACTTATAGGCTGCCCTATAATCCTTATTATGCCAACTAATGTCTTTACTTTTCGGGTTACTAGAACTATCAGCCGGTTTTAAGAAGGTGCTTATTTTACTAAACAGACCCTCATGGAGCTTGGTTATTTCTCTCATTTATCTCAGGCTGTGTTGTAATTACTTGTACCTCATTAAGAGTCTCTGAGACTGCTGCCCTTATGTCAATAAGTGTTGTTTCACTAGAAACTGCAAAACAACAGTTGATGGACAGAATGCAGAACAATGTCATACATTCACCCCAGTACAGAGATCTGGGCCTAAATCCATCGTTTTTTTTGCACTCCACACCACCCTGGGTTAGACACTGGCCATATGCAAATCAGCCTTGACCCTGTGCCTCATGGGAACAGTCCAGCCCGAAATGCCAAGCCATGTCTTTCCTTGACCGGAATCAAGCATCTTAGGACCGGTTTCTGGCTATCAGCCGTCTTCAGCCTGGATAGCTTAACTTCAGTAGTGTGGAGAGCACGGGACTCACGTCTGAGCATACCCAGCCTACTCGGGGTGACAAATGCAAAACCAACAGTTGATAGACAGAATGCAGTACAATGTCATACATTCACCCCAGTACAAAGATCTGGGCCTAAATCCATCGCTTTTTTGCACTCCACACCACCCCAGTTCAGACATGGCTATATGCAAATCAGCCTTGACCCTGTGCCTCATGGGAACAGTCCAGCCCGAACTGCCAAGCCATGTCTTCCCTGGACCGGAATCAAGCATCCTAGGACCGGTTTCTGGCTGTCCGTAAGTGTTGTTTCACTAGAAACTACCTTGTCCCATTTTACCCTCCTCGTGTTATTGCAGAGCTGAACTTCACCAGTAGAAGGTCGCGAGAGTGAATTTGGCACTTGTTGGATACCTTTAAGTTCCATTTTTAGAGATAGTGGATTATGGTTGAGTTGGCCTGTAAACGTGCAGCCAAGAGCACTATACTTGTGGTAAAACCAGATTCTGTTTTACCCAAATAATTAGTCCCCCCCCGCTGGTCTACCCTTCAGCCCCTGAAGAGCTGGCTTGAAAAAGGTTAAGGGGCACATGCATCATTGTAAATTGCATTCGCAAATGGTGTGAATCGCAAAGTTCGGCCGTTTGCGAATGCAATTTCAACTTTTGGGATGCATCATCATATTTGTACTTTTCGCAATTTAAGAAATTGTAAAAATTGCGATTTCTTAAATAGCAAATGCATTTAAGGAATCTCAAATTGAGATTCCTTAAATGCAATGCACCAAACTTAAAAAATTAGCGATTTCGCTAATAAGGGGAGCAAATTACCATGAAGTTGACCTTCATGGTAATTTGCGAAAACTTTGAAAAATGCACTAAAGTGCATTTTTCAAAGTTCCATTTTACACACACACATGCCCTTGGGGCATGTGTGTGTGCAAGATGTACTTATAGGCAGATTTCAGGTGTGCAACAGGGTGTCCTTTGGACACCCCTGCACCCTTGAAATTGCATTCTCAATTTGCGATTCTCTACTGGAGAATTGCAAATTGATAATGTCTTCCCTTTCATTCCTATGGGCCTCTAGGCCCAAAGGAATGGACGGGGAGGTATTCCTTAATTGCGATTCTCAATTAGAGAATCGCAATTAAGGAATTTTAAGAAATCGCAATTTTTTTAGCGATTTCTTGATGCATTGCAGTTTGCAATTCCTTAATTGCGATTCCTTATTTTTCGCAATTGAATAATCGCAAAAAGCAATATTGATGCATGTGCCCCCTAGGAATCCTAACCGATGTGATGGTTTGGTTGACCACGTCTCCTGAAATATGCAGATATCATACTGCTCTATTAAATCCTGCCAATCTTGTGGCTCCACCTTGGACTGCGGGCCCGCACTATTCCAGGAAATATAGGATAGTACTGTGGGACATGATGGTAATGACAATTCCAGGTTACTAAATTGGTTATATACTGGATTAGTCACGCACCCCTTATCAGGGTATGAGATTTGGGGCCAGATGTAGAAGCCCAAATACCGGTCGGTAACGGCCGATTTCGGCCGTTACCGACCGGTATTTAGGAATTGGCATGTAGGGACTCTATTTTACCGAATCGGTAAATTTACCGAATCGGTATTTTTACCGATTCGGTAATTTGCAGATGTAGTTGGGACTTTCAGATTCGGTATTTTACCACCCAATCCAATTGGGTGGTAAAATACCGAATCCAGGTGTGCATGCACATGTGTGCATGCACACCTATGCCATGTGACAGACAGACATGCCCTTAGGGCATGTCTGTGTGCCACATGTCACACGTGCCTGAATTCGGGGTGCTAGAGGGTGTCAAAGTGACACCCCCTGCACTCTTGCAGGATTCGGTATACCGATTCGGTATTGCCCATTGATTCCTATGGGCTTCAAGGCCCATAGGAATCAATGGGCATTACGAATCGGTATTTACCGATTCGGTAAATACCGATTTTTACAGATTCGGTAATTCAATTACCGAATTTACCTAAATCTCCCTCCTTCTATTTTAACGATTCATAAATACCGAATCGGTAAAATTCGGTATTTATGAATCGGTAAAATAGAATTACCTACATCTGGCCCTTGGTGCCCTGCTAAATCAATGTTCATTCGAGCACTGACATGAGGTTCAGACCTTAGTCAGTCAACCCACTCAAGGGAGCGAATCTATTTTCTGTGCATACTCCCATACCACCCCGGTTTTCTAGGGCACCAGATTTGTGACCGTTCCACTCCAAGGGCACATCTAACCCACCGCTACCACCATCCTGGCATACGGCAATGCTCTAATTTCAGAGTTATCACGTGGGATCCAACTCAGTTGATCAATAAGAAAATGAGGCGCAGCCTGATTATTGAAATTTAGGATCACACCGTCTCTCCTTAATGATTTTTGAGCTGGTCCTAACCATTCCACTCTTCTAGCCATTATAATTTGGTGGCTCAATGTGTCCCCCCCGAAATCCTCTTAGATTTGCTTGATGTTTTAAGTAGTGTAGGGATTTGTTAATTAACTATGTGGTGGACTCGAATTGCTCCTCCCTCAAGTGTGGAACATTTCCCGAGATCAATACAAGTGGAGAGGAATCCTCCGGTAGATGTAACGACCGGCCCATGGGATAGGATTGCTGTTGACCTGCACATTGCTGGGGGACTCTCGGCTCGATACCCGACCTCTTCGTGGAATGACTAGTATCCATCACCAGACCTGCTGCCGCGGTGGATGCGAGCTCCATCCCAGGGTTATTCATACTAATTATAAAACCTCCCTTGCCTCTAGTCAGGGTAAGGGGGTACACTCCTAAATAACCCCTCCTCACCCCCTTGGTAGCTTGGCACGAGCAGACAGGCTTATCTCAGAGGTGTGTGAAGCATTTATGAACACACAGTAACCCAGTGACAACACTACAGATGGACACCACGCAAGGTTTTATATCAAAAATAAGTATACTTTATATAGAGTTACCACAAGACTATAAACGACAAAAATACACACTATGATTACTTTAAGATGGTAGATTTAAGCTTAGTTCAATTCAGTTCTTAAGATGCAACACTCTGCGTCAATGTACCTTATGATGCGTTGCGCTTCCATGACAAGCAATGTCACAGCAATGGGAAATGCGTCAAAGTTCAGGTGCAAAGAAATAAAGACGTGAAGATCTTCCAGATGCGGCACGTTTCTCGGGGGATGCAAGAAGTTCTCGGTTCGATGCGTGGACTGCAGCGGCGACACCCTTGTTCAGGAGTGCAACAGCTTCAGCTGCGACACTCTTCTCCCACGATGCGTGAAGCTTCCGCACAATGCAACAACTATAGCGGCGACATCCTTGTTCATAAATGCGACGGCAGCAGCTCCGACGGCGGCACGCTTCTCAGGGATGCGAGGCGCTCTCCTTGATGTGGTGCAATGCGACAGTTCCAGCGGCGACACCCTTGTTCGGAAGTGTGATGACAGGTACAGCGACGGCGACACGCTCCGACCTCTTTGAGAGACTCTTCTCTCGATGCGGTGCAGTGCGACAACTCCAGCGGAGATACCCTTGTTCAGAAGTGCGACGGCAGCAGCAGCGACGACAACACGCTTCCTCTTCGTTGCGGCACGCTTCTCTCAATGCGGTACAGTGCGACAACTCCAGCGGCGACACCCTTATTCAGAAGTGCGACGGCAGCAGCAGCAACACGCTTCGTTCTGTTGAGTCGCGCTTCCAGCTGCTTGCGACACGCAGTTCCTCAGAAGGCCCAAAACAGCAGGAGGCACTTCCACAAGAACTCTGGGGAGCTGGGGGGTGAAGTCTGTTGTCCCTGAGACTTCAGCAGGAGGCAAGCTCTTTTCCAAGCCCTTGGAGATCCTTCACAAGTTGAGAGCAAAGTACACAAAGTTCCTTTCTCCTTCCTTTGGCAGTAAGGCAACCACTGCAGGCCAATCCACCAAGCAGCACTTCAGCTTGGGAATAGTCTCTCCTCAGTTTCTTCAGTTTCCTCTCCTCAGTAAAGTTTTCTTCTTGTAGTCCAAAGTGATATAATTTCATGGTATCAGGGTCCCAATATTTATACCCAGAAATCCTTTGTTCTCTGAGGGGAGAGGGGCGTTTGCCCAGTCCAAACCAGTTCTGAAGCACTCTGTTTACCAGACTTCTCCTTTCTTTTCACAGTGCAGGGCAGGCACATCAGACGCCCCACAGGAGGTGGAGCCAGCATTGTGGAAGGCAAGTACAGTCCTGGAGCCCTTTGTTGACAGTCTTCCTTCTCTTCTTTCAGTGTGCAGGGCAGAGACATCAGCCGCTTCCTTAGGAGGTGGAGCCAGCATTGTGGAAGGCAGGCGCAGCCCTATTCAAGGTTCAGGTGCAACTCCTCCCTCCCATCTAGATGCAGATCTCTCTATTCGCCACTGGGTGACTCAGCCTGTCTCCTGGAATTCCCCAGCCCTGTCACTTCATGAAACCAGACAAAGGAATACACAACCTAGCAGAGGCAGGTTTGAATGGTTAGACAAGCAAATACCTACCTTCTAAAAGTGGTATTTGCAAACACAGAATGTTAAAACCAACTTCACTAAAAGATGTATTTTATTATTCTGATTTCAGGCATACTAAACTCGAATGTCTACCATGTTCTCTGAGACAGTTAGGATTATAAAATGTAATAACTCTAACAGCCCATTCTGGCCTATGGAGAACAGGTAGCCTTGCAATAGTGAACGAAGAAAATGGCTGTAATTCACTATTAGGACATGCCACACACACCAGGGCTTGTCCTACCTTATCCTTACAATGCACCCTGCCCTAGGGCCTACCATAGGGGTGACTCACATGAAGTAAAGGGACGGTTTAGGGGCTGGCAAGTGGGTGCACTTGCCCAGCCAGCATGACAGTACCAGACTGCATGCAGGCTCTGCAATGGCAGACCTTAGAGACATTTTAAGGCTGCTTCTGTGGGTGGCACAACCAGTGCTGCAGGCCCACTAGCAGTATTTGGATTACACGCCCTGGGCCCACCAGTGCACTAGACTAGGGTCTGACAAGTAAACCAAATAGTCAATCATGGAATCACTAATTAATACATTCATTTACAGTAGGGAGCACTTGCACTGTGGCACTGGACAGCAGTGGCACAGTGCCCAAAGCATCTAACACCCGCAAAAATACAAGAGGCAACAGAAACAATGGAAGGGAGACCCACGCCAATGGTGCCAGGTCTAACAGTCACTTTTTCTGGTTCTCTGGTGGCGCAATGCCCTACTTGAGATCGCCAAGGCGGCGCTAAGTCACTTTGCGTGGCTTAACTCCGCCTTGTAAATATGGCCCTCCTCGCTGCAGTTTTCTACGTCAAAAAGGCGTGCAATGGGTGTTGCTGAGGGCGTTCCAACGCAACACCCATCTCTTTTTAACGCTGCCCCAGATTCATAAGGTTCTGTAAATCTGAAGCAAAGCCAAAAACTAGCGGCATTGAAAGCAAGCGTTAGAGTGGCGCAGCGAGCAGAAATACTTTTATTTCCTCGTTTTTTGCTCTTTCTATGTGTGCTGCATTTGATGATTGTTTATGTGCAGGAAGGTCCCCTTGCCTGCACAAACACAATCGTCCCTGCAACGCAGATACCCTTGCACCATGGTGTAAGGGTGCATGCACTGGCCCTAGGCAGCTTTTTTAGCGTCGGAGCAAGGGAAAACACAGGGGTGCACTGTATTCTTGTAAATACTGTGCATCCATGCATTTTTATAAATGACGCAGCGCGGCACAGCTAAATTACTTGCAGTGCCGCACCGCGTTGCGCCTTTTGATTGTAAATGTGCCCCCGGTATCTAATTCACATTTATTGAGATCACAGCCAGTCATTTCTTACAGACATGTATTTGGGTTGTTATAGATACACTGTTCATTCCCGGGCTTGCGTTATTGTCCCTTCTTCAGAAGCTGAATGGTGAGCTGCATAATGTACTGAATAAAACAAAAAGTGGAGCATAGAATGCTTGAATTAGCCGGGGTTGCACCCCAACCCGTGGGTTTGTACCCACTATACCTCTCAAGCCAAGGAGTGGCCATATAGAAATCAGCAGCGACCCTGCTCCCAGACTAACCGTCCAGCCGTAACTACCAGGGCAGGTTTCCTCTGAACAAAAACACAAACAACCCCAGACTCGTCCGACCTATCTGGGAATATTCGACAGGGTGTAGCGTCAGACCTGTGTCCAGGTGACCAAGGGACCCCCATCTGGACTCGGCCATCACACTTAGGCTGTTTCACCGAAGAACACAAACAAATTCTTGTACTCGTTTCTCTTGGGGGCGTGGAAGGAGAGTTGGTCGTTGAGGTATTGGGATCCGGTGGAGGGCTTTGTAGTTCTGTGCGAGCAGCTTGAAGGTTATTCTTCTTTCGACGGGGAGCCAGTGGAGGTCGTGGAGGTGTTGTGAGATGTCGTCGTGTCGTGGGATGTCAAGGATAAGTCTGGCTGCGGCGTTTTGGACGGTCTGGAGTTTGCGGAGGAGTTTTTTGTTGATTCCGGCATAGAGTGCGTTGCCGTAGTCCAGTGTGAGAAGTTGGCCTGGTAGGGGATGTTTCCAATTCTGGAACCACCTACTACCTGACCAAACAATCCCTTATGGTGTCTGGGTGTAAGTCAACCTTATTAGACAAGCTATCCTAGGGGTAGCATGGACTAAGCAGCCTAAAGGCTTAACTTAAGAGGTCGTGTTAAGCGAGCTGTTTTACCACATACAATCCTGTAATACCAAATGAAAGGACACCACACAAGTATATATTATAAAAATATATGTGTTTATTACTAAAAACAATCCCCAGTATTCTTTATGAATAAAGGGGCACAAGCGTTAAATCAAAAGCACTGTTTAAACATACAAGTTGCACAATTATGGATGAGGGCGGGTGGCCACTCAAACCATATACTAAACAAGTGGTATAAGAGAGGCCACTCGAACAGTGGTTAGGCCTAGGGCCTAGGGAATCGCTGGGAGCAGTCAGGACAAGCAATGCTGAAGTCGGGAATGGCCCTCGGGATTCGGGAGATGTGCGGAAAGCGCACGCATGCACCAATGTTAACCAATGGTGCGTAAAAGTCATAGAGTTAAAGTTTAAGGACACTTCCGCTGAACCTAGAGGAACAAAACTTAACACACAGACCCTAGAGGTGTGCACCAGTGTGGGAACACCGGCGGAGCAAAGTTACCTCACCCACAGGAAGTGGGTGCACAGGGTCGAAGTGGCGTCGGGTTTTGACACGCAGGCTCTTGGTGCTTGAAGCTGAAAGGGCTGCAGGCGGGTGAAAGATGAAGTGTCCGGTGGAGTCCAAGGGTGGACTCAAGTTGTAGAGTACCTGAAAGCAGAGGGGACAGAGTCTGGGTCACTCAGCAGTGACCAGGGTGGAACCAGGACGGAACCAGGCAATGTCGGGCGCAATCAGGTGGTCGTCGAGGAGCTTCTCTCCGCTGTCACGTGGGCTCTGGGGCATCTGCGACGTCCAGGAGCAGGTCACGATCTGTCCCACGCAGGCTCTCACCGTCGGTGCAGTCGGCTTCAAGTTTGGAGCAAACAAGCCTTGGTAAGAGCAATCCACGCGGGATCGGAAGATTGCTTCTCACTCGGACCAGGAAGGTCAGAGTCGGGGCTCCTTTTCAGGGGAGCTGGTGTGGATCTGGAGCAACCAGATTCACGAGTCTTCTTAGGTAGTTCGTCGGCACAGGGACCACTAGCCAGCTGGCAAGTGACCGGGCCAACGCGTTGAGCCAAATAGTGCCAAAGGGCCCCACGCAGCACTCGTCGAGTGTGGAGGGCTGAACTTCGGCTCAGGAGTAGCTCAGGGTGGGGGCTTCTCAAACCCCGGTGCACAGCTTCGAGGGTCACTCGTGGGCTGCACGGTCAGCGTCTCGTGGTCAATTCAAGATGGCGTGCCCCACGCTTCCGGTCGCCTCCACGGGTCTCAGCTCTGCAGGGACTGTGGATCGGGCTGTTGGAAGGCAGGCAAGCTTGATCTCGTTGATCTCAGTCGCTCGAGTTCCGGCGGGAACTGCAACTAAGTAGATGTCGAGGGCTGGATGGTGCCTGCTGCTGCAGGGTGGTCACTCCTTGACCACAAGGGAGATTCTTCGGGCTTCCACGTTGAGATGGAGGGCGAAGGGTCCAGAATATCGTTTCAAATGTTTCTTCCAGGAAATCTGATGTGCATTGGCACTGCTCCCACTCTTATTCCAATCTGGGGGGCGTGATTACCTGCTAGGTCCCCTCCTATGGGTGGGACCCAGGAAGTGGGTGGATACACCCCCTTCCTTTGATCCAGGCCGCCCTGGCACGAGGGCTGGAGTGCCCCAGAACCGGTTTGGCCGGATTATGCAAGGGGCAGCCTTGTGCGCCCCAGGCAGTGTCTGGTTTCTTTCAAACCTCCCTGCTACAATCCACTATCTCCTGTCTGGAGGGTGGTGACACCCTCCTGTGACAGGAAACCCTTTGTCCAGGCCCCATCTGCTGAGTTTCGGTCAACTGCAGGGGTCCAGACATTTGTCTGTGGCAGAGGCATCCATTTTGTGGATCTTAAGGTCTTTGGAGAAATTAACCGCATTTAGTAAAGGAACATGTCTTACCCCTCTAGAGGGGTGGAATGCCATCCCCGTCGCCAGAACTGGCGAGGGGATGGTATTCCAAAGCGTATGACACCTTACACGACATGTTTTGATAAAGCCAAACCAAAGTTGCTAAATAACCGCGAGGATTATAAGGCACTTAATAGTATATGGTATGGCATTATCCTGAAACAGCTTAGGGATTTGTTCCCGACGGCTGCAGACAGGCTCAGCTCATGCTAGAGCTCCATCTCACATAAAACCATGCACCCAGCCTCCAGGATTGGTGAGGCCTGACTATAGGAGTGGCTCACAGGTTTACATGTGTCCAGATATAGGTTTAGACATAGGTATACTATATCTAAGCAAGGGGTGTGTACACCACCTTACCCCAGCTGAGTGATCAGCCAGTTGTGTCAATTTAAGAACCAGCCAGGGGTGGCAAAAGATATGCTGCAGCCCCTGGTAGGCCTTAGTGGCTCCTATGCCCTGTGCACCTATAGTGCATTCTACAGGGGCTGACAAGGAGTCCATTTCCAATTGGTATGTGCCTATAGCACATGTGTCATTAATTTAGTGAGAGAACAGCAGGCTGGGGGTCTGATTAGCAGGCCCACAGCCTCAGTAGTCGAAAACCAGTGAAGCAAAAAGCAAAAATTTGGGGTGACCATAGGATAGCAGACCCTACTCTCCTACACAACCCCCCCCCAAACGCAGGGACATTAAACTAACCTTGACCAGATAAGTCTTCATGTTCTAAGTGGAAGTACCTGGAGAGACCATCTGCATTACCATGGTCAGTCCCTGGGCGGTGCTCCACTGTAAAGTCCATCCCCTGTAGGGAAATGGACCACCTGAGCAGTTTGGGATTTTCACCCTTCATCTGATTAAGCCATAAGAGGGGCTTATGGTCTGTCTGCACCAGGAAGTGAGTTCCAAACAAGTAGGACCTCAACTTCTTCAATGCCCAAACCACAGCAAAGGCCTCCCTCTCAATGGCTGACCAACGTTTCTCTCTGGGAGTCAGCCTCCTGCTAATGAAAGCAATAGGCTGGTCTTGACCATCTTGATTAAGTTGTGAGAGCACAGCTCCCACCCCCAACTCAGAAGCATCTGTCTGAACAATGAACTGTTTGGAGTAGTCAGGACTCTTTAGGATAGGTGCAGAGCACATGGCCTTCTTCAGGTCTTCAAATGCCTTCTGACAGCTAACTGTCCACTGAACCTTTTTTGGCATCTTCTTGGATGTCAAGTCATTTAATGGTGTCACTATAGACCCATAGTTTTTCACAAACTTTCTGTAATACCCAGTCAGGCCCAAGAAGGCTCTGACTTGTGTCTGGGTAACTGGAGGAGCCCAGTCCTGTATGGCCTGGATTTTGCTTTCCAGTGGCTGAACCTGGCCTCCACCTACTAGGTGGCCCAGGTATACAACCTTACTCTGCCCTATCTGGCACTTTGTGGCCTTGATAGTTAGGCCTGCCTTTTGCAGGGCCTCCAAAACTTTCTTCAGGTGGATCAGGTGATCCTCCCAGGTGGAGCTAAAGACAGCAATATCATCTAGATAAGCTGCACAAAAGTCATCCAACCCAGTAAGGACTTGGTTCACCAACCTTTGGAAAGTGGCAGGTGCATTCTTCAAACCAAAGGGCATTACCACAAACTGATAATGTCCACTAGGGGTAGAGAATGCTGTTTTGGCTTTTGACTCCTCAGCTAGTCTGATTTGCCAGTAGCCAGCTGTCAGATCAAATGTGCTCAGAAACTTGGCAGAAGCCAATCTGTCAATGAGCTCATCTGCTCTTGGAATGGGGTGAGCATCTGTCCTAGTGACAGCATTGAGACCCCTGTAATCCACGCAAAACCTAATTTCTCTCTTTCCATCTTGGGTATGAGGTTTTGGCACCAGGACTACTGGGCTGGCCCATGGGCTCTCTGATGGCTCAATCACTCCAAGCTCCAACATCTTTTGCACCTCAGCCTTGATGCAATCCCTGACATGATCAGGTTGCCTGTAGATCTTATTCTTGACAGGCAGACTGTCACCAGTGTCCACAACATGGGTACACCAGTCAGTCTGGCTGGGTGTGAGTGAAAACATTTGCCTGTGAGCCTGCAAAACTTGTCTGCAGTCCCTCTGTTGCTGGTCAGTGAGGCTGCCTGCCAAGGCTACTCCATCAACTGAACCATCATCAGGGTTCTGAGAAAGCAGGTCTGGGAGAGGGTCACTCTCTTCCTCCTGTTCCCCATCTGTGGCCATGAGCAAGCTCATGTCCTCCCTGTCCACAAATGCTTTCAAGCGATTCACATGGATTACCCTGTGAGGGCTCCTGGGTGTTCCAAAGTCTACCAAGTAGGTGACTTCCCCCTTCTTCTCAATAATAGGATAGGGTCCACTCCATTTGTCTTGGAGTGCTGCTGGAGCCACTGGCTCCAGTACCCATACCTTCTGTCCTGGTTGGAACTCTACCAGCACAGCCTTTTGGTCATGCCAAGCTTTCTGTAATTCTTGGCTGGCCTCCAGGTTTTTGGATGCTCTTTCCATGTACTCAGCCATCCTGGAGCGGAGACCAAGTACATAGTCCACTATGTCTAGTTTGGGCTTTTTGAGAGGTAACTCCCATCCTTCCTTCACCAAACACAATGGACCTCTCACAGGGTGGCCAAACAAAAGTTCAAAAGGGCTGTAGCCAACCCCCTTCTGTGGGACCTCTCTGTAAGCAAAGAGCAGGCAGGGTAAAAGAATGTCCCATTTCCGCCTGAGCTTCTCTGGTAATCCTTTTATCATGCCTTTAACCCCTTCAGTGCTAATGACAAGGGTAACTCGTCATGGAGTTTCCATTGATTTCAATGGAAAGTATATGGGAAGAGGGGGATGTACCTTAGCAGCCAAGTGGTTAAGGGTCTTGTTAAATCTCTCCACAAGCCCATTGCATTGTGGATGATATGGGGTGGTAAACTTATAGTTTACTCCACATTCCTTCCACATTGCTTTCAGATAGCTGGACATAAAATTCGTCCCTCTATCTGATAGTACCTCCTTAGGAAAGCCCACTCTTGAGAAAACTGCAATGAGGGCTTTTGCCACCACAGGTGCTGTGGTGGTCCTTAGGAGAATAGCCTCTGGATACCTGGTGGCATGATCCACTACCACCAGTATGAATCTGTTCCCAGATGCTGTTTGGGGGTCCATTGGACCCACAATATCAATTCCAACTCTCTCAAAGGGGACCCCCACCACAGGTAGTGGTATTAGGGGGGCCTTTGTTGTGCCACCTGACTTACCACTGGCTTGGCAAGTGACACAGGAGCGACAAAACTCCTTGACATCCTCTGACATGTGAGGCCAGTGAAAGTGTGGAACAAGCCTGTCCCACGTCTTGTTCTGGCCTAAGTGTCCTGCAAGGGGAATATCATGGGCCAAGGTAAGAAGGAATCCCCTAAACTGCAGAGGTATGACCAACCTCCTGGTCATGCCAGGCTTGGGGTCTCTAGCCTCTGAGTAAAGGAGTCCCTCATCCCAATACACAGTATGGGTACCTTTGGCATCCCCAGCAGCCTCAGCAGCAGCCTGCTGTCTGAGGGGTTCAAGGGAAGGGCAATCTAATTGAGCCTGCCTCAGGTCTGCCCTTGAGGGTCCCCCTGTCCCCAGAAACTCAACCTGGTCAGGTTCAAGCTCCTCTGAGACAGTCTCCTCTTGGACTGCAGAATCAGTTTCCTCTGAAACTTGATCCTCAACCTGGGGCAAGGTGGAAGGCTGGGCCTTTCCTCTCTTGCTCCTTCTCTTGGGTTGTGGCTGGTCTATTGTCTCAAGATCCACCACTGGTTCAGGAAGGCACTTCTTAGCCTGAGCCCTTGTCATGGCAAGGACATGCTCTGAAATCCCTAGCATTTCTGCATGAGTCCTGTACTCCACTTCTGACCATGCTGAGCTTTCAAGGTCATTGCCTAACAGACAGTCTACTGGTAGGTCTGCACTCACCACAACTTTCTTTAGGCCATCAACCCCTCCCCAGGAGAAGTTCACAACTGCCACACTATGGGAGGTAGTGGAGTTGCTGGCGTTGGTTACTAGGTAGCTCTCTCCTAGTACAATCTGTCCAGGGTCCACAAAGTCAGGTGTCACCATGGTGACACTGGCACATGTGTCCCTGTATGCTTGAGCCAGTTTCTCATTAATTAAGGGAGTCTGCCTGTATTTGCCCAGGTTAGTGGGGCTTACTGCAGTGGGCAACTCAATGTCCACATCATACAGGAGAACTGCCTGTGTAGGGACTCTGACTAGGCCAGATCCTACTTCAATACCCAGGGTCAACCCAGCTACACCCTTGGACTGTGTTCCACCACTGCTTACTGTACTTGGGGTTGCAGTTGCTTTAGGAGCTGTAGTGGTGGGAACTGGATTTGCCTTGGTGCACTCACTGCCCCAGTGTGAAACTGATTTGCAGGTATTACACCAAGGTGTCTTTGGACCTTTGTTCTTCTTCTTCTTGTTACCATTTTGGGAACCACCCTCCTTACTATTAGTTTGGGGGCCTGAAGACTTCTGGTCTTTTTCTTTATCTTTCTGATTCTGATTACCACCCTTCTGGTCTGTTTTCTTCTGGTCACCACCTTGGTTCTGGGGTTTCTGCTTAATCCTTGTTCTGACCCATTTGTCTGCCTTCTTTCCAAATTCTTGGGGAGAGGTCAGATCAGAGTCAATAAGGTATTGATGCAACAGCTGGTTTGTACAGTTATTAAGGATCTGTTCTCTCATCATAAGATTGTACAATCCTGTATAGTCTGAAACTTTACTTACCTGCAACCAACCCTCCAAAGCCTTAGTGGCACACTCAACGAAATCAGTCCAGTCTTGAGTCTGTGCTTTCTGGGTGTCTCTGAACAACAACCTGTATTGCTCAGTGGTTAGGCCATACCCTTCAATGAGAGCACTCTTCAAAACAGAGTAGTTTTTGGCATCCTCAGGTCTAACTGTGAGGAGCCTGTCCCTCCCTTTCTCAGAAAAGGAGTACCACAAAATTGCAGCCCACTGTTCCTCAGGAACCTGCTGTACCATGCAGGCTCTCTCAAGAGCAGTCATCCATTTGTGGATGTCATCCCCTTCTTTGAAGGGGGCCACAATTTTAGTCAGGTTTCTATTGTCATAGGCCCTGTCTTTTTCTCTTGGAAAATTGCTGCCACCAGTGACATCTAAGCCACTTAATTTCTGCTCTCTTGCCAAGGCAAGTTTAGCTTGGGCCATGGTAAGCTTAGCTTGACTCAGGGCTACCTCCTCTCTCTCTATCTGGAGTCTGACAGCCCTCATTCTAGCCCTATGCTCAGCTTTCTGAGAAGCACTCATGCCTCTCTCTGATTCTCTGGAGGCACTAGAAATATGAGAGTCCCTTGAGGGAGATCTCATTCTTCTGTTGCCTGGGAGAATCACATGTTGGGTTCTGGGGAGGTGCTGGCCCTCTCCATTCCCCAGTAGGTCCAAGTTGGCCTGGCTAAGCCTACCAACTGGAACCTGGCTACCCTGATCCTGTACTTCTAAGTCCTCAACATCTGAGTCCTCATCCAAGTCATCATCATCCTCCTCTTCAGGGGGATCAACTACAGGGGGGTTCCCTCCATTTCCTGTGTCTAGGGAAGCTGCTTTAGCCTTCTCTAAGTCATCCTGTTCTAGGATTTCTACCAGGATTAGGCAGGTGGGGCTTCTGCCCCTTTTTAACCCTCTTGCTTTGCACAAGGCAATCAAGTCTCTGCGGGTTAGTTTGTCATATCCAAAAGTTGCCTGGGTAGGGTCAACTGTCACAGGAGCAGACCCTGAGGCTTTTCCTGTGTCAGACATGGTTACTAGTGAGGTGTAAGTGGTGCACTTACCTACACTAAGTGTTTTCCTACTGTACCTTGCTAGTTAGTTGTAGTCAGGGTGTGCTAATCCCTTCAACCTACAACTACTAAGTTCAGTAGAACTTAATATGCTAAGCTTTTGATTTTATATGTACCTAGAGGTACTTGATGTGATCTTTCAATTTGATATAAAGATTGTAATGGTAAAACAACAGCAAGCTCAAATCCGCACCGCTGCTCACCAATGTGAGAAGTTGGCCTGGTAGGGGATGTTTCCAATTCTGGAACCACCTACTACCTGACCAAACAATCCCTTATGGTGTCTGGTTGTAAGTCAACCTTATTAGACAAGCTATCCTAGGGGTAGCATGGACTAAGCAGCCTAAAGGCTTAACTTAAGAGGTCGTGTTAAGCGAGCTGTTTTACCACATACAATCCTGTAATACCAAATGAAAGGACACCACACAAGTATATATTATAAAAATATATGTGTTTATTACTAAAAACAATCCCCAGTATTCTTTATGAATAAAGGGGCACAAGCGTTAAATCAAAAGCACTGTTTAAACATACAAGTTGCACAATTATGGATGAGGGCGGGTGGCCACTCAAACCATATACTAAACAAGTGGTATAAGAGAGGCCACTCGAACAGTGGTTAGGCCTAGGGCCTAGGGAATCGCTGGGAGCAGTCAGGACAAGCAATGCTGAAGTCGGGAATGGCCCTCGGGATTCGGGAGATGTGCGGAAAGCGCACGCATGCACCAATGTTAACCAATGGTGCGTAAAAGTCATAGAGTTAAAGTTTAAGGACACTTCCGCTGAACCTAGAGGAACAAAACTTAACACACAGACCCTAGAGGTGTGCACCAGTGTGGGAACACCGGCGGAGCAAAGTTACCTCACCCACAGGAAGTGGGTGCACAGGGTCGAAGTGGCGTCGGGTTTTGACACGCAGGCTCTTGGTGCTTGAAGCTGAAAGGGCTGCAGGCGGGTGAAAGATGAAGTGTCCGGTGGAGTCCAAGGGTGGACTCAAGTTGTAGAGTACCTGAAAGCAGAGGGGACAGAGTCTGGGTCACTCAGCAGTGACCAGGGTGGAACCAGGACAGAACCAGGCAATGTCGGGCGCAATCAGGTGGTCGTCGAGGAGCTTCTCTCCGCTGTCACGTGGGCTCTGGGGCATCTGCGATGTCCAGGAGCAGGTCACGATCTGTCCCACGCAGGCTCTCACCGTCGGTGCAGTCGGCTTCAAGTTTGGAGCAAACAAGCCTTGGTAAGAGCAATCCACGCGGGATCGGAAGATTGCTTCTCACTCGGACCAGGAAGGTCAGAGTCGGGGCTCCTTTTCAGGGGAGCTGGTGTGGATCTGGAGCAACCAGATTCACGAGTCTTCTTAGGTAGTTCGTCGGCACAGGGACCACTAGCCAGCTGGCAAGTGACCGGGCCAACGCGTTGAGCCAAATAGTGCCAAAGGGCCCCACGCAGCACTCGTCGAGTGTGGAGGGCTGAACTTCGGCTCAGGAGTAGCTCAGGGTGGGGGCTTCTCAAACCCCGGTGCACAGCTTCGAGGGTCACTCGTGGGCTGCACGGTCAGCGTCTCGTGGTCAATTCAAGATGGCGTGCCCCACGCTTCCGGTCGCCTCCACGGGTCTCAGCTCTGCAGGGACTGTGGATCGGGCTGTTGGAAGGCAGGCAAGCTTGATCTTGTCGATCTCAGTCGCTCGAGTTCCGGCGGGAACTGCAACTAAGTAGACATCGAGGGCTGGATGGTGCCTGCTGCTGCAGGGTGGTCACTCCTTGACCACAAGGGAGATTCTTCGGGCTTCCACGTTGAGATGGAGGGCGAAGGGTCCAGAATATCGTTTCAAATGTTTCTTCCAGGAAATCTGATGTGCATTGGCACTGCTCCCACTCTTATTCCAATCTGGGGGGCGTGATTACCTGCTAGGTCCCCTCCTATGGGTGGGACCCAGGAAGTGGGTGGATACACCCCCTTCCTTTGATCCAGGCCGCCCTGGCACGAGGGCTGGAGTGCCCCAGAACCGGTTTGGCCGGATTATGCAAGGGGCAGCCTTGTGCGCCCCAGGCAGTGTCTGGTTTCTTTCAAACCTCCCTGCTACAATCCACTATCTCCTGTCTGGAGGGTGGTGACACCCTCCTGTGACAGGAAACCCTTTGTCCAGGCCCCATCTGCTGAGTTTCGGTCAACTGCAGGGGTCCAGACATTTGTCTGTGGCAGAGGCATCCATTTTGTGGATCTTAAGGTCTTTGGAGAAATTAACCGCATTTAGTAAAGGAACATGTCTTACCCCTCTAGAGGGGTGGAATGCCATCCCCGTCGCCAGAACTGGCGAGGGGATGGTATTCCAAAGCGTATGACACCTTACACGACATGTTTTGATAAAGCCAAACCAAAGTTGCTAAATAACCGCGAGGATTATAAGGCACTTAATAGTATATGGTATGGCATTATCCTGAAACAGCTTAGGGATTTGTTCCCGATGGCTGCAGACAGGCTCAGCTCATGCTAGAGCTCCATCTCACATAAAACCATGCACCCAGCCTCCAGGATTGGTGAGGCCTGACTATAGGAGTGGCTCACAGGTTTACATGTGTCCAGATATAGGTTTAGACATAGGTATACTATATCTAAGCAAGGGGTGTGTACACCACCTTACCCCAGCTGAGTGATCAGCCAGTTGTGTCAATTTAAGAACCAGCCAGGGGTGGCAAAAGATATGCTGCAGCCCCTGGTAGGCCTTAGTGGCTCCTATGCCCTGTGCACCTATAGTGCATTCTACAGGGGCTGACAAGGAGTCCATTTCCAATTGGTATGTGCCTATAGCACATGTGTCATTAATTTAGTGAGAGAACAGCAGGCTGGGGGTCTGATTAGCAGGCCCACAGCCTCAGTAGTCGAAAACCAGTGAAGCAAAAAGCAAAAATTTGGGGTGACCATAGGATAGCAGACCCTACTCTCCTACATCCAGCCTGCTGGTGATGAGTGCGTGGGTGACGGTTTTCCTGGAGTCGGGGGGAATCCACTTGAATGTTTTACATAGTATGCGGAAGGTGTTGAAGCATGCGGAGGAGACGGCGTTGAGCTATCGATTCATGGTGAGTGAAGAGTTGAGAATGATGCCGAGATTTTATGCATGGTCTGTTGGGGTGGGTGGGTTTCCGAGGACGGGGGGGCCACCAGCTGTTGTCCCATGCAGAGGAGGTGGATCCAAGGATGAGGACTTCTGTTTTCTCTTAGTTGAGCTTCAGGCAGCTGTTCTTCATCCAGGTCACGAAGGCTTTCATCCCTTCTTGGAATTTGTGCCTGGTGATGTCGGGTTCCTTGGTGAGGGAGTGGATGATCTGGGTGACATTGGCGTAGGAGACGATGTTGAGCCCGAGGTTTCTGACGATGGTTGACTTCGGCATTCCCTCCCACATGCCTGTCACCAGTACATCAAGGGAAACAACCTTTACAACGCAGTCATTACATTGCAACATCATTGACATCGCATGTCATTACAACGCATGTAACTACAACGCATGTCATTACAACGCATGTCACTACAACACATGCATTACATTGCAAGTCTTTTCTTTCCATTCTGTATTAATCTTTTTGTGCGTAGCAAATTCTGATGGAAATTTGTGCAGGCGCGATACGTTAATGTTCTTTTGAAACAGTAAAGTAACAGGACAGGTCACACTTTTCATTGCAGCCACTGGGGCTCTGCAGTCTAAGTGCATGCTCCCGGTGATGTCACTGCGCTAGGACGCGTTTATGGGCAGGGAGGGGCTTTCTGTCTCTAATTCTAGTATATTCATAGTTTATTTCAGCTGAGAGCCCTGAGGGACTCCTGGCAGCTTCTTAAGACCCCCGAGCGCCCCCTGCAGGCCAGGAAGAGCAGCTAATCTCCCAAACAAAGATGGCAGGAGTCACCACCTCAGATAACGCCTTTGTAAAGACAAAGTGATCATTTGTGTTTCCGTGAGGAGAACAGCGGATTACAGCATTCTGCTCATGTTTCCCGCCTTCCTTTCATCCCACTGTGGGCGCTGTCTTCATTTTTAATTAACTTTGTACTAATGCATTCAGAGCAGATGCTTCCCTGAGCGGCTCCAAGGCGGAGTGAGGCTGACAGGGCGGTGTAAATATGTCTGTGGCAATGAAGCCGCTGTCAGGTGCACACACATGAAACGCCTGCAGCAGGCAGGCCCTGGGGCTGAGCAGAACACACAATATTTGTCTTTTTTTTTAACTTTCCCTCACATTTTTAAATGCTACTTTAAAAAAACAAAATACAAATTTAATGAATCTGTGCCTGGATTGACTAACATTTCAAGCAACACAGCGCATTGCAGCAAAGCATCTGGAAGGGGGCGAGGTGGAACGCGCCTTCAAATATGATGAACGTCTGCTCTCTCCCTGCGCTGGCGCACTGAGTGCTGTCTAGCGCCAATGCAGGCACCCTCCACCATGGTGCAAGGGTCCCAGCGTTACGGGATGGAATATCTTCCTGCACAAAAACAATCCTTAGGGGCACAGCCCTCTTTTATGTAACCTCAACCCTTAGTTTAACCCCGCCCCCTCCTGTTTGTAATGGGACGCTCCATGGACATAATCTTCACCTCCGCAGGACCTGCTGCTCTACCAGGAAACTCACATGATGTAGCGAGAGTAAATTTTAGTAAGAAATTAAATAAATAAAACTATTTACCTTGTGCTCGCTGCATCGCCACTCAGCCCACCCGCCACTGGGCAGGGCGGGTGCGCCAGGCTCACCCAAACATGGCCCTTGGCTCTCCCAGTGATGGCGTCAAAGGCAAAAAAAAAATGCACATACATACTAACTAAAAAGGTCCTCCGTGTTGGCGCCCGAACGTTGGTTTTCTACCTCCTATTACTCTTCACCACAGGTGGAAAGAAGTTAATTCTAACAGATCTCCGCCTTTCCTGAACGCTGCACCCGCTGCGTTGTAAGATCGCGCCGCGAGGCACAGCGGATATTAAAGTCCCAAGCAAGCACAAGAATGCCGCGGCAGCGCGTGGCCATTAGTTCACGGTTTAAGATGCTGCAAAGGTCCAGCCATGATACGCCCTTCATGTAAAAGAGCTGTTTTCATTATTTCTGTTTTAGTTTCCTTAAGTATTAAGTTTATATATGAAATTTGTGCAGGAACATTAAAATTCTGCCTTAGCCTAATAACAACCCCGGTGATTATTACAACATTAAGGGGATAATAAAAGTGCTGGTGGCTGATAAGGGGCGGGTCCAGGGTCAGCGATGAGATTAGGCACACGGGAGAGAAATGGTAGAAAAGTGGATATTCAGGGCTGGAAAAGGGTGCGTTGCTGTGGGACGCTGGCTCTCAATGTCGCGCATTGAAATGAAGCGCACGGTGCAGAGCGTCCAGTGGATCCCTTCCTGGTACACAGCGGTAAATGTAGATAATTATAATGTTCTTTTTGTGGTAGTGCGGGCGAGCAGTTAGGCTTATCAGAGGGTGCTGCTAAGCACTTGTTGTACTCTCAGAGGTAATAAATGAGACGCACACTCAAGAATAAATCAAAGACCAATTTATAAAAATAATATCGTATTTTATGGGATTTTTAAGATCAACAACACAGTTCTAAGGTAAGTTCTTTCGGAATTACCATTTTTCAAAGTTCGGAAAAGATATCACTTTTGTGCACAATTACGCACCATTGAAAACAATGGAGAAAAATGCACAGAAATTTAGAAGATGCGTTCAGGAAGTTCGCCTGCTCGTTTCAGGTCAATGTTAGGACCAGATTCAGAGTTCCAGCAGAAGAAGTTTGGAAGCGTCCCGGATCGGATGGAGGCAGAGTGCTGACGGTCTTGGAAGCTGATGTGTAAAGCCGAAGAGAGCCACTTGAAAACACACTCAACAGGAGGACTTACAGTAAGTCCGATGGGGCTCCTTCGGGGGAGGAGGTTCCAAGGGTTTGGTGATCATGAGAGCACAGCTGGTTAGTCAGTGCCGGTGGGCTGGGTGCGAAGTAAACAAGTCAGCCGGACGTTGTGCGTCTTGGGGTCCTCACGGTCAGGAGCAACTTTGAGAGGCAATCTCGGGACAGCTGGGCCACTTCGGAAGTGAGTCTTGGGTGTCTTGATATCCCTCGACCGGGTCTTGCGTCTGGTGCTTTGGGAGTCCGGAGTGGACACTTCTTCTTGTCGTTTGCTGTTGGGGGTTCGGTACCCCAGTTATTGCTACGCTGCGGCTCCAGTAGGTCCTGGTGTCCCCAAACTTGGTGAGGAGACTCATTTGACCGCCTGGAGATGCTGTACCTTTTCTTGTTCTGTTGCCGCATCAAGGTCATCGGGAAGTAGCAAGTCGACAAATCGGGCTTCAGGGGATCGGTGTCTGCAGTGTACAGGGAGTGATACCTTCAAACCTAGGGAGCTTCTCTGTGATTTCTTGAAGTCTGGAGTCGCTCTGGGATTCTTGGAGTCCTTTCAAGTTTCAGGACGACACAGCAGCAGCAATTGTCGAGTCCTTGGAGCAGTTGGCAGGGTTTGGAGCCTTTTTCGTCTGCAGCAGGGCTTCAGTTCTTGTGCAGCGGGTTTTCTTTGTCCTAGTCATCTCATGTCCATCGAATCTGATGTTCAGGTCTTGGGGTGCCACCTAAATACTGAATTTAGAGGCGTAACAAGGAGAGACAATGGGCTACTTACCTTTGGGGTGTCTAACCCCTCTAGTGACCACTTCTTGCGGGAAAAGGCAGTAACAGAGCTCTGAAAGGTTGTTTTTCCACTATTCCAAGATGGTTGAATTTCAGAAGAGGGGTTCACATCGCCGGCCCCACCCGAGGGGTGGTGTAGGTTAAGTGGGGACCCGCCTCCTAATCTCACTCATTGTCACGCCTTTAATCCCGCCAAAAGTGGAGTAGAAAGTGGGGTTTGGCTCTACCCACCATCTGGAGGTTCCTGGGTTGGATTTCAAAGGCGGCATCACCGTGGAAGCTTCCCGTCCTGGAAGGCCGTCCTGCCCTTGAGGAGGTGTGAAGCACCCCCGCCCAGAACGGGGTCTGTCTCTGAACTCTGAGAGCGCCGGCTCTCACCCCAAGAGGTCAGAAACATGGCTGGTAGTGGCAGGCTGACAAAAACAAGTCAGGCATCACATCAGTGCTTTGTAGGTTTTCAGGGCACCCTCTTAACCCGTTCCATGCTCGTGACGGAACCACTCCGTCACAAGCCACGGGTGAGCTGTGCTAATGACGGGGTGGTTCCGTCACGCCTCGGCCGTGCCGCCTGTGCGGCATCAATTCCGTACCTGCGCGGTGAAATTGATGAGCGGGCGGGGCCGTGATGGAACCACTCCGTCATGAACACAGCGCGCCCGTGGCTCGTGACGGAGTGGAATTACCGCCGCGGCCAAGGGGTTAAAGGGTCACCTGTGAAACCGGATGTATGACGGTACCACGCGTACTTTTACAACGCGTACCGTTACAACGCTACTTTTACCACGCAAGTCGTTACAACGACTTGCGTGGAGGGGCGCTGGATAGTAAATTTTTTTATTTACTATTCCAACTCCAGTCCCCGTGGACTCTAGGGAAAGGAGTTGGATAGTAAATTAAACTATTTACTATCCTGGAGCGCCCCCCAGCGCAAGTCGTGGTAACGACTTGCGTGGTAAAAGTAGCGTGGTAACGATACCGCGTTGTAAAAAATGCGTGGTTACCGTTGTATACCGTGAAACCATATATATATACATATGCAACAGTTACATCTGCGAGTATTTATTAAGACGAGACGTTTGGTACCAAACATCTTAGAAATTAGTGAATCCATCATGGAGCTAAGAAACTCGTGTTGACGAGTATCCAGTCCGTGTACTCTTCATGGTTTCCCTGTGCACTTACAACATCTCAGAATGGACCGGACATTGTAGGGGCGTATCTGCTCATGCTGACATGCCCACATGTAGGATATCGTGCACCCAGACGTAGGACTAAAGGCCTGCATTAGCGGCGACTTAACCTATACCTCATGCAGTGTATGGGGGCCACGTTGACTCTTCAGATTTCTCTGCACCAAGACACGCAGCCTGCAATGGCCGGGGGCATAGCCTTGGTGAGGGATCTCCAAGGTGGCACAACCAGAGCTGCAGCCCCAGAGGACCCTCTCCTGTATCCATGCCCTAGGTACCAGGGGTACCATTTACTAGACACCTAAGGGGCGGCTGACGTTGTGCCAATCGTAGTAGAATGTTTGGGAAAGAGATCTGGCACTGGGACCTGGTTAGCAGGGACCCACTGCACTTACAGTTCAAAGTCACATCAGGCTTCAGGCAAAAAGAGGCACTTTACCACAGTTGCGGAGTCTGTGGTCAGGGGGAGATGGTAATAGAGAGAGTCCATCTCCGGAAACTGGCACAGAGGGAGCCTGAGCAGGGCTACTCATCAGCAATTCCCACCTCAGAAATCTTCTTTTGACATTAAAAAGTAAAAAACACTTTTTGAGCTTAACATTTAGGAAGAGACTTGGAGAAAAGTGTATCCTACAAGGCCTTTTAAAGCTCGGGGGATACGAGGAGGTCTCAAGACAGCCCGGATGGACGCATGGGCCCAGCTCTGGAGGTGGGCGAGCCACAAATGAACTGGAAGAGACAGGGGCTGGGCTCCGCTCTAGCGGCCTGGAAATGAGTCGAGCCCTGAAAATGGTCGCCAGGTAAATTGAGCAAAAAATCTCATGTATAATAAGAAAATCTCTTCAACATTAAAAAAGTGTTTTTCTTTAACATGCACTTTAGTACATCAGGTTATATCACTGGATTGAGAGGTATTTATTACAATTGATAGTTTTTGAATATCAAGAAAAACATTCATGCCCTCCCCGTGGACAATGCTTTCATGACATTAAAAGGCAAATAAATTGTCGTGTGCGCCCTACTTGTGACTAAGGGCCGAAGTAGGTGGCTAAATACCGGTCGGTAGCGGTGGAATTCGGTAAATTTCACTGTTACCGACCGGTATTTAGTCCTGTGTGATGTAGGTAAGGAATCGGTAAATACTGATTCCTTAATATCGATTCCTAATTGCTCTTGCATTTAAGGAATCGGTAATACCGATTCCTTAAACTGCAATGTAGGAAGCACTTTAAAGAGTGCTTTTGGGCCTTTAGAATTTGGTAATTACCACCAACTTCAAGTTGGTGGTAATTACCGAATTCCTTTAAAAAAGCAGATTTTAGCTTTTTTAACAGTGCCATGTGGCGCACATACATGCCCTCAGGGCATGTATGTGCGTTACATGTGCACAAATGCACATTTCTGGGGTGCCACAGGGTGTCCTTTGGACACCCTTGCACCCTTGAAATACCTCCCGCTATTAGCGATTCGGTAATACTGAATGACTTCACATTCATTCCTATGGGCCTCCAAGCCCGTAGGAATGAATGGGTAGGTATTCCTTATTACCGAATCTCAATTACTGATTTGGTAATAAGGAATATTACCGATTCTGTATTTTTTACCGAATATTTACCTACATCACAAATACCGATTTCTTAATACCGAATCGGTAAAATTCGGTATTAAGAAATCGGTATTTCACAATTACCTACATCTGGCCCTAAGACTCTTAGAGCAGATGGAGCAGCATTATAGTAAAATAAATTAAACTGAAGATATTTGTGCCGTGCACCTCCTGAACACATGCATTTGAAGGTCCCTCTAATGTGATCATGAAAAAAGGAGGATCTGGAAATAAACATTTGCCCAGGCTTACACAGTTTGGTCAAGCAGGAAAGCCAGGAGTGATCTAAGGTTTTCTAATTCCAGATAGTGCTCTTCAGCCACTCGATCCGCGTCTCATTCTCCTGTTTTGCATAAAAGATGAATGTTTGGTTTTTCATTCTTGGCGTATGACGTTGCACCCTGGGCAGCAGGCAGAAGCCAGATGAAAGCTCGGCTTGTTTTGGGCTAGAGCGGCCAAGAGACCCTTCGAGTGAGCCAGGCACCTGCCGCGAGCCTTCGTGGCCTGTCCACCCCCACGAGCTCCGGCGGGAGGTAGCCATGGCCCTTTAGAAGCAGACCTCTACTGGACCCAACCCACCTCTCACAGAGATAAATGGCCGGTCCACTCCGCTGCCTCCTACAGGAGGTGAGAGCCGCCTTTGTCTCATCTAGTCACAAGTCCCTGAGTTTCAGAGCAGAAGGGCTGGCACCGGTGTGTATCCACCCTCTCCAGGCATCCAGGTGGGTCCTGGCACTGTCCATGTCCAAGGCGGTCAACCGTAAACTCAGGGCAAAGAGGAGTGTGTTGACAACAGCCTCACCACATTGCAAGATCATTAGAGGATGCAGCACAAACACAAAACAGCACCGACTGATATTATCACATTATACAACCCGCTGTCAATCAATCAATCAGGGAATTGTAAACGCGCTACTCACCCGTGGCTGGGGGGGGGACAGCAAATCCGTTTAGCCAAAGAGCCAGCCCTTGAGGGTCTTCCTGAAGGTGTTCAGGGAGGGGGCGGGCGTGTCTGATGTTTGCCAGGAGCTCGTTCCATGTTTTGGCCGCGATGTGGGAGAAGGATCTTCCGCCTGCTCTGTGGATGCGTGGGGTTTCGGCCAGTGCAAGGTTGGAAGATCGGAGGTTCCTTTTGGGTACGTGGAAGTTGATTCGGTCATTGAGGTATTCGGGTACGGTGTTGTGGAGGCATTTGTAGGCGTTGGTGGGGATTTTGAAGGGGACTCTTTTCTCCACGGGGAGCCAGTGGAACCTTCGTAGGTGTTGGCTGATGTGGTCGTGCTGGGTGGTACTGAGGATGAGTCTGGCGGTGGTGTGCTGCATTTTCTAGAGTTTGCAGAGCAGGGACTTGTTGATGCCGGCGTAGAACGCGTTTCCACAGTCAAGTCTGCTGGTGATGAGTGCCTGGGTGACTGTCTTCCTTGACTCAGGGGGGATCTACTTGAAAGACTTGCGGAGTATTCGGAGGTAGTTGAAGCAGCTGGAGGTGACGGCGTTGACCTGTCGGTTCATGGTGAGGCATGGGTCGAGTATGATGCTGAGGTTTTTGGTGTGGTCCGCGGGGGTCGTTGGGCTTCAGAGGGCGGTCGGCCACCAGGTGTTGTCCCATGGTGAGGGGGTGGTTCCAAGGACGAGGACTTCCGTCTTCTCGGCGTTGAGCTTAAGGCAGCTGTTGGTCATCCAGACTGCAACTTCCTGCATCCCTTTTTGGAAGTTGAATCTGGCAGTGGCTGGGTGTTTGATGAGGGAAAGGATGAGCTGGGTGTCATCGGCGTAGGTTACGATGTTGAGGCTGTGTTGTCGGACAATGGCGGCGAGGGGAGCCATGTAGACGTTGAAGAGGGTCGTGCTCAGTGACAACCCCTGTGGGACTCTGCATGTGATATTTGTGGAGTCGGAAAGGAAGGGTGGCAGTCTGATTCTTTGGCTTCTTCCGGTGAGGAATGATTGGATCTAGTCTAGGGCCAATTATTGTATGCCTGTGTCGTGTAGTCTGGTGATGAGTGTACGCTGGGAGACGTTGTCGAAGGCTGCTAATAGGTCGAGTAGAATGAGGGCTGCGGAGTGTCCTTGGCCGGGAGGGTGTGGATGTCTTTTGTGGCAGGGAATAGGGTGGTCTCTGTGCTGTGGTTGCTTAGGAATCTGGATTGGGATGGGTCGAGGACGGCGTTGTATTCGATGAAGCGTGTCAGTTCCCTCTTGACTGTTTTCTCTGCAACTTTGGCTGCAAAGGAGAGGAGCGAGATGGGCTGGTAGTTCTTGAGGTTGGTGGGGTCAGCTGTCGGCTTCTTGAGCAGCAGGGGCCTGACTTCTGCATGTTTCCAGTCGAAGGTGGTGTTGATGATGTGTTGTAGTCTGGGTGCGATGGCGGTGGTGACTCTATGGTAGAGGGGGCAGGGGTCCGTTGGGGCCCCTGAGTGAATGCCTTTCATGGTCAAGGTGGTGTCTTCGGTCGTGATCGAGTCCAGTTGGAGATGGTGGGCTGGCTGGTGTGTCTGGGGGGGCGGGCCGGCTGTGGCATCTGGTGGGTGGTCGGCGAAGTTGTGGTAGAGGTTTTTGATCTTGAGGCGGAAGAAGGTTCCGCGCTTGTTGCAGAGGTCTTGGGATGGGGTGATGTCGGTGGCTTCACTGCGGGGGTTGATGAATTCCTGAATGACGGTGAAGAGTTCCTTGAGGTTGGTGGAGTTTGCAAGTATTTTGTTGTGGATGAAAGTCCTTTTGGTGGTTCTGATTTGGTTGTGGAAGTCCGTCATGGCGTCCTTGTAGGTGGTGTAGTTTCCGGGTGTCTTGGCGTTTCTCCAGGTCATCTCCAGGCATTTGCAGATGCGTCTGGATTCTTGGAGATCGGTGGTGAACAAGGCGGCTTTCCTGGGGCACTGTTTGTCGGTGTTGCGTAGTGGAGCGAGTTTGTCTGCGTAGTTGGCGATCCAGGTGTGGAGTTCTCTGACTGCGGAGTTGGCTTGAGATGCCGGGGTTGGTTGTCTCAGTTGAGGGTGGAGTTGAGTTGCTCGTCAGTGACCTTGCTCCAGTTCCTTTGCGGTGGGCATGGGGCTGGTTTGGGTGCCTTGGGTTTGTCGACAGTGAAGTGTACGCAGTGGTGGACATCCATGGGGTTCGCGTTGTGTGGCTGAAGTTGACGCTGTTTCCTGCTGCGAAGATGGGTCGAGGGTGTGTCCTGCCCTGTGTGTCGGTGTGGTGATGAGTCGGTTAAGTCCGATGTTGGTGAGGTTGTCCTGAAAGGTGGTGGAATTGGGGTCGCTGGGGTTGTCGAGGTGGAAGTTCAGGTCACCGATGAGTATGTAGTTCATTGAGGCTATGGCGTAGGGTGCGATGAAGTTGGAGATGGTGGTGGCGAAGGGGGCCCAGGGGGCGGGGTGACTGTAGATGAGGGTTCTACAGAGCGTGGAGTTGCGGCTAGTCTGGATCTGGAAGTGCAGGTGTTCAGCGGCGGGGAAAGTTTTGTTGGAGGTGGTGAGGCGGAGGGTGTTCTTGTGGGCGATGGCGAGGACCCCTCCCGGGGGGTTGGGGCGGTCCTTCCTCTGGATCTTGTATCCTTCCGGGATGGCAGTGTTGATGTCGAGGCTGGAGAAGGCGTTGGTCCAGGTCTCGGTGAAGAAAGTGATGTCTGGTGAGAGAGGGTCAAGTAGGTTCCATATCTCCACGGCGTGTTTGTGCATGGAGCACACGTTGCGGAGGATGCATCTGAGGGCGTCGCTGGTGTTGGTTTTGGTGGTGCTGAAGGCAGGGTTGATGGTGAAGGTCTGGCGGCAGTGGAGGCAGGAGAACAGGCCGTGAGTCGTGTTCGGCGTGGCCTGTTGGCGGTCTCTGAGTCTTCCGGGGCTGAGTGCGTGGAGGGCGGCTGAGTTGTAGCGGGGGTGGTACGAGATGCAGGGTTCCTGGTGCTGGCCGCGGACGGTTCGCGGACGGGCACAGACGGGCTTTCCTTTGGCATGCATTTGACATGCTGGTGGCGCGGCCACACTGCGACCTCCATTAAGTAGGGGGGGAGAGGGGAGATGAAAAGGCGGGAAGGCGGGAAGCGGCAATCGAGAGGTGGGTGGGGTCTAACGGGCGTCAAAAACAGAGAGGAAAAAACAATAGCAAAAAGGTAAGTACTAGGACTGAAATCAAAACAAGGAAAGCAGAGAGGAATAGAAAACAATAACAAATAATGCAGGCACGAGAACTGAAATAAAACAAAGAAAACACTGCCAAGGCAATCAGGCACCGAGAGCGGGTGGAGAGCGGTCTCGAACCCTGTTCTCCGAGGTCAGCGGCGGTGATGGCCAGGCAGAGCTGCATGGAGGGAGAGCGGTTCCCAGATCAGGAGGTCAGGGCACCTGCTGTCTAAGAACATACAAGAAACGATGACAAAGGTCAGAACACACATTCCTGTGAAGCTGTTTTATAAGCACAGGGCTGTAGGTGCAGTGGCACCAAGGCATAGTGCTGTGAAGGTCCCTCTGCACCTCAACTATTTGTGTTGCTGTGTGCGGGTTCTGAGTGTGGTTATGCACGTTTGTGCATGATGTACATAGATGTATACTGCAGGATGCAGCGTGAATTATACTAATCGTATAGCGGCCGCGCAAGCCTCCCTGGAGGCGACCACGAAGGGATCGTGATTCCATGTTTTGCCCCCTTTGACAGAATGTGCGAGGGCCTGGTAATTCGTTTTGGCATGGCGCACAGGGGAGGTGCGTTGATGCCTAGAGGCAAGAGAGCAGCCATGCACTTAAAATACCCTTCACTTTGATTAATACCTTGAATAATACAAGGTAAAGCAAAGCGTTTAAGCTCTACCCACCCGCCCTAGATAAGGTCCCTTCATTCCACCTTCCGTCCATCTGTCTCTCCACCCTTTAAGCCTTCCATCCTTCCATCCATCCATCTATGACCCTTTTCAAGCTTCCGTCCATTTGCCACACCACCCATCCATCTTTGACCATTCTGTGTATCCACCGGTATTGTGCCCAAGTTAGGCCCATGTATCAATGCGTCCCGTTTTCTTACATTGTCCTCTTTTCTACTTAATACCAACCACCTTAAGGCTGTCTTAAGTCTGTCCCTAGTCTGTCTTAAGTCTGTCTTAAGTCTGTCTTAAGTCTGTCTTAAGTCTGTCTTAAGTCTGTTTTAAGTCTGTCTTAAGTCTGTCCCTAGTCTGTCTTAAGTCTGTCTTAAGTCTGTCTTAAGTCTGTCTTAAGTCTGTCTTAAGTCTGTCCCTAGTCTGTCTTAAGTTTGTCTTAAGTCTGTCTTAAGTCTGTCCCTAGTCTGTCTTAAGTCTGTCTTAAGTCTGTCTTAAGTCTGTCTTAAGTTTGTCTTAAGTCTGTCTTAAGTCTGTCCCTAGTCTGTCTTAAGTCTGTCTTAAGTCTGTCTTAAGTCTGTCTTAAGTTTGACTTAAGTCTGTCTTACGTTTGTCTTAAGACAAACTTAAGACAAAATCCTAAACTTACTACTTTTGGTATTCACAGAAGTTAGGATTTTGTCTTAATTTAGTTCTGTGAATCGGGACCTTCATACCCACAACAATGCTAATCTCTTCCAAACATCCTTCCACTCACACTTCCATCCAATATTTTTTCAATCATCCATCATATCACCCATCCATCCAGAATTCCATTCATCCTTCCACATACGCACTCAGCCTTTCATCTTGGCAGCCATTCTTCCTTTCACCCACCCACACAAATGTTGCTTCTTCATCCATCAGTCCGTTCACCCTTGTATCCATCTTTTAATGCAGCCGGCCCTTCCGTCCTATACAGGGTTGAGGGAGCCCTCCAGGCCTCTGGACCCCGGTGCCACTGTACCTGCTGCACCAATGCCTCCTTTACTGTGATTGACTTTACATCCATGTTATGGTTTTCCCTCACATTGTGTTTTTAAGCACTTTTCTCCACAGAGCTGCAGACAAAACATACTCACAATTATGTGTCATCATCGCCCCCACTTAAGCTTTAAAAGCAGAGTGTTGATGACGCCGCTGCCTCGCGTACCGTACGGTATTGTTCAGTGACCTTGTGCTTTGTACCAATGTCTTAAACTTACAATGGCAATCTGCATCTGGTGCAAGCAGCACATCTCCCATCTGTCTTGAGGCACGGATTCTGCTGGTTGCGTTAGAACGACAGGACGTCATAGTGTATGGACTGAGGGCCGCATTTACAAGGCCGTTACCCCGCCGGTGCGTCACTTTCTTTGACGCACTGGCGGCGCAGTGTACTCGCCCATCCGTACAAGGCCACGTAATGTCACTCTGCGTGACTTTTCATGACCTTGTAAATATTGTCCCCAGTCACACATTACTCTGCAGGAAAGCACAGTTCCATGGGTGTTGCTGTGGGTGTTTTCACGCAACATCCACGGAACAAGACACATTCGGAGATTTACAAGGCTTTCTGTAGCACACACGGGAAGAGGAAAATGCCATCACTTAATGTTTTTGTGCAGGAAGGTCTCATGCGGGGATGATTGTTTTTGTGCGGGAAGGTGTCATGCGGGGATGATTGTTTTTGTGCGGGAAGGTGTCATGCGGGGATGATTGTTTTTGTGCGGGAAGGTGTCATGCGGGAAGGATTGTTTTTGTGCAGGAAGGAACAATCATCCCTGCAACGCAGGCGGCCTTACAACATGATGCACGGCTGCCAACTGTGCGCCAGTGCAAGGGGGAAGCACACAGATGTGTCATATTGTTGTTAATACGACGCACCCCTCTGCTTTCAAAATGAAACCATTTAGCGCCGCAAAATGGCTTGTGGGGCTGCGCTGCGTCATTGTTTTGTAAATGAGGCCCGGAGTATCTCTACAGCGTCAGCGCCTGTCGGCCCGATCCTGGCCGGCTCACCGTGACTCACCTGATCTCCTAACCTTCCAGAGTAAGGTGATTCTGGTAACCTCGAACATGACACTCGAGTACCCAAGGGAACCGTGGAAACAGATCATCACCTCTCCTCACTCACTCGTGCATGCTCGTAGTAAACATAAGAAAGACACGAAGGAAGTTTAGAATACAGTTATTGAAACTACCTTAGTCTATTATGAAGCAAACGCGCTGCGATCACTAGGCAGATGAAACTAAACAAAGTAATTAGCATTACTAACAGAGTGTACAGGACAAACACCCCAACCACGGCAAATGATATATCTGTCTAGGTCTACAGCTCACTATATGAGCACCGGGACACATCTGCGATCTCTGGGACCGGCCTCGGACCTCTTACCTGTGGTCCGTATCATGAGTGTAAACTTCGTTCACGCAGGGCTGCATGTCAGCCATTGCCGGCGCTCCCGAACAGTCGGCTCTGCTTCACGCTCCTCTCTGGCCCCCAAGGGGAGGGGACACAGTTTATACGATAAAACTATTGTGCTGGCGATGCAGCTGTGTGACGGTGTTGTGTCTAAACATTAGGAGCTGTTGCTGGACAAGCAAAGAAAGCAGAACACTATGTTGTTATGGATTCCCAGCAACCTTGCACGAAATGTGGAGATGAAATCCCAAGGTGAGTCCGTGAATAACAAACAACATGTACCGCGTATTCACAAAATACTGTCGCAAAAACAAACGTGTTATATGTGGCGGTGCAGAGCGAGCAGAGGCAGCCGGAGGTGTCGAAAACACAAAACTAAGGGAGAACCAAAGTGGGCCCAGAAGGGAAATCACTACAGTCTCTCTTGGGTGGACGTATAGTGTATATATGCTGTCTGCCTATAGCTCCTTGAAGCCTCTCCTGCATTGGCATGCACCTCTGTTGCTGCTGATAGACCACCTTTCTACCGGCCTATCTGCCCATCCTCGTGCCGTGCTTTCCTCCTGCTCTTGGGTGGAGCCTGGGCAGGTCTGCTCCGGATGCTGTCACTGGTGCCCTCCTTTGGGTCACCCGTCGTCACTGCTCGTCGCAATCTATTTGCCACAACTGGCTGTATTCAGTACCAGGAGCGGCCCGTGCAGGTAAGAGCAGTGGGGCAGGGTGGAGGGGGGGAATCAACCAGGGACGGGTTGGCCATAGCGAGCACCAGGCGTTTTCCCGGTAGGCTGCTAGGGTGGGGGCCAGTTGGGGCCCCTGGGGGGCCGTTTTTGTTACCGGGGACAGCAATATCGGCCCCCGGTAACAAAATCGGACGAAACCGGCCCTCAGAAACTACTCGACTACACTCCCCCTCACTCCAGGGCGGGGCAGTTGAGCAGTTTGCCAGGGCCCGGTTTCTGTTCCCAGTCCGGCCCTGGAGTCAACACAAGGTAAACTTAAATAAAAATAAAAAAAACACTTACCTTTGCTCGCTGCATCGCCGAGTCGGCGATGTGGCGATGCGGCGAGTGCAAGGTAAGCGTTTTTTTTTTTTTTTTATTTAAGTTTACCTCCTTGTCGTCTGTCGATCCCCTGGCCTCCTCTCATACCTGCACAGGCCGCGTCTGTACAGTTAATACCTGTTGGGTGCTCACCTGTCAATCTGGGGGATTATATAGAGCTAAATCATGACGCATGACGCATGTGTCGGAGCACCGCATCAATTGTGGCCAGGTGGATCCTAATGTGACCTGCTCAATCATTCACAACAATCAATGAACGTAAACGTGTTTATTGTACGTATTGCATCTCCCGCTCCTCTTCCGGCTGGTGAACGTGTACCTGTGGCGATCTGATAAGAGCATCGCGCGCAGTATTGAAAAAGCGGCCACGCCGCAGTGCACCGAAGCGCGCCCTCGAACAGGATCCATTCTGGAAACCATATGCAGATAAAATGCAGGATATTGTATTGTGACTGGGAAAGACTCTAGACAAATGGCTTCTTTGTTAGAAAAAACAATCCAGCAGGGATGGTATTGAACAAACATCCCTCAGACAGTTTAGTTTCATTGAACCGTGCGGGGGCGCGCGCGGCTCAACGAGCCCAGCGCCTGCTCGGATTGCGGGAGCGCGCTGAAATGGGTCCGATGAATCGCATATTCGGGTGATTGCATAAGCAGCATTGCACCTTCATTGGGGATTCAAGGCTCTTGTGTTAAAAGTAATGTGCCACTCACACCAGAAAGAGCGGCGTCTGTTCTGCGTATCCAGAGAAATTCATGATACCGAAGCTGTACATGGCTACAAACCTATACTGCTCTTTGAGGAATGTGTAGTGTTTAATCCAAATAGCACGCTATAGGATTTAAAAAAAGGTTTAATCATTGTACAGGTAATATTATGGTTTTTCAGTAACCTGTGGTATTTTGACCTGATAATTCAGGAACATTTTTAACTAATCAATGCTGATTTTTAGTATGTATATATTTTTTCATTTGCTGCTAAACCTAGCTCAGGCATCATGGGCAGATTTGTCAAAAAGAGACTTTCTTTAGATGCCACCCACAATCCCTTGTGTTATGATCAAGTCCTCTCCCATCAGCCCCCATGACAAGAGAAAAAGAAAGAAGCATTCCGCTCAGACTGGTACAAAACTCGACCACGGCTGGCGTACTCTGTTAGACCGGACGCTGGTTTTTGTTTTCCATGTTGTGTGATTACTAATGGAAAAAATGCTAAGAATACAGGGGCATATTATCAAGCCCGCGAAAAAAACGTTAGCCACTTTTTAAAGTCGCTAACGCATTTTTTTTTATCGCACTATTCTCAATACGTCTGTAACCGGAGTTAGAGATGTATTCTTGACTTCATCTATCGCCCTCGCGCTGGGGGCGATAGATAACGCTAGTGGGATGCAGGGTGGGCGTTCCCACGTCCAAACACATGTAAAATGTGGTTGGAGGTGTTAACACCCTATCATCAAGGCAGGCGTTGGGAGAATAAGACCTGAGATAAACTCATTTATCGCAGGTCTCCCAACGCCTGCTCTGACCAGGCATTAGGCATTGAGAACATGGGGGTGTGGATCATAAAGCTGAATCCACCCCCCCATATTATCAAGGCACACATTAGCGCGTGACAACAACGCTTGTTCTCTATTGCCGACTATCGCCGGATTTAATATCGCCTACGTGTTGCGCATTGAAAATAACTCGCTATCACGGCGATAAAATCCTGCGATAGGGAAATGTGCGATGTGCATTTTTTAATGCAGATCTTGATAATCTGCCCCACAGTTTTTACTCTAACTGGTCTTTGTAACTGGAAAAGTGCCCTGGCATCAGGCAGAGCGGACATTAAAGTCCCAGGCAAGCACAAGAATGCCGCAGCAGCGCGTGGCCATTAGTTCACGGTTTAAGAAGCCGCAAAGGCCCAGCCATGATACGCGCTTCATCTAAAATAGCTGTTTTCATTATTTCTGTTTTAGTTTCTATAAGTATCAGTTTTAAGTATGAAATTCATGCAGGAACATTAAAATTCTGCCTTAGCCTAATAACAACCCGCGCTTCCTGGTGTATATACAGCTGCTATACACTGATCTTACGGCTTCGGTGCGCGTGGGGGGCGAGGTCTCTCGATCTTTTTCGGTATGGCGGGGGACGCGTCAGGGCTGTCTCCCCTTACTTATTCGTGCTCGCCATGGAGCCCCTTGCGGTGTGGGTGCGCATAGATGCCCAACTTAAAGGCTTTCGGTGGTCTGCGGACCTGGCTGATAAAATAGCGTTATACGAGGACGATGTCTTGTTTTTCCTCACGGATTTGGATCGCTCTGGGCCACGGATATTGCACATTCTGCAGATTTTTGGTGAACCCTCCGGCCTCTATATGAATCCGGGTAAGTCAACGTTGTGGATACTCGGTGGACAGCGGCAGGTGGGAGTATGGGCGTCGGGCCTTCAATTAGCATCGGGAGGAGTGAAATATTTGGGGGTGTACCTGTCGGAGGAGGCGGCTGCCTCCCGAGATCGCAACCTCACCCTGGTATGGGATAGCACGCACGAGGACCTGAAGGTATGGTTCCGTATGCCATTGACTCTATATGGCAGGTCAGCCATCTTTAAGATGGTGGCGCTCCCTCGCCTACTGTACCAATTACAAAACCATCCACATCGGATTCCGCCACGCTGGTTTCAACAAATCAACTCGGCGCTGAGTGGGTTTCTGTGGGAAGGGGGGATTACGCATGTGGCCCTGCGGACGTGCTTTGTATCTTCCTTTACGGGGGGTTAGCCACATCGGACGTGCTCTCTTATTACCAAGCAGCACATCTGCTGGTCTTAAACGACTGGTGGTACGGTGGTGATCCGGCCTACGCGATCAAACGGTTTTTCATGGGCTCGGCGTCCGTGTATATGCTGCTGTACTCGGCATCGCTTCGGAGGTGCCTTCCCTCTGCCACACAGGTAGTATTGTACGTCTGGAGGCAAGCGCTGCGCAGAATGGGATGGTGGATCGTGCTCGCTCAAAAAAACCCTCTCTGGCGCAATGGTCGCCTGCCACACATGGACGCGTTGCTGGGCTTCCGGGGATGGGATGCGATAGGAATCTCCACACTGGGTGACGTGATATCAGGCTGCTCCCTGAAGTCCTTTCAGAACTTACAAGACGAATTCGGGATGCAGGGGTGACTGCACTGGTGCACGGCTGCCAACTGTGCGCCAGTGCAGGGGGAAGCACACAGATGTGTCATATTGTTGTGAATACTCCCTCGCGCGCAGTATTGAAAAAGCGGCCACGCCGCAGTGCACCGAAGCGCGCCCTCGAGCAGGATTCATTTTGGAAACCATATGCAGATAAAATGCAGGATATTGTATTGTGACTGGGAAAGACTCCAGACAAATGGCTTCTTTGTTAGAAAAACCAATCCAGCAGGGCTGGTATTGAACAAACATCCCTCAGACAGTTTAGTTTCATTGAACCGCGCAGCTCAACGAGTCGGGAGACGGCTCATATAGAATACCTCGGATTGCGGGAGCGAGCCGAAATGGGTCCGATGTATCGCATATTCGGGTGATTGCATAAGCAGCATTGCACCTTTATTGGGGGTTCATAATTCAAGGCTCTTATGTTAAAAGTAATCCGCCACTCACAGCAGGCTTGCCTCACCAGAAAGAGCGGGGTCTGTTCTGCGTATCCAGATAAATTCATGATACCGAAGGTATACATGGCTACAAACCGATACTGCTCTTTGAGGAATGTGTAGTGTTTAATACAAATTGCACACTTCAGGATTTAAAAAAAGGTTTCATTGTTGTACAGATAATATTATAAATTTTCAATAACCTTTTTGTTAAGGCTTTTGACCTGTGATATTTTGACCTGATAATTCAAGAACCTTGTTAAGTAATCAATGGTTTCTTTTAATATATATATTGTGTTTCATTTGCCGCTAAACTCATCATGGTCAGATTTGTCAATCAGAGACTTTCTTCCGGTGCCACCCACAATCCCTTGTGTTATGATAAAGGGCCAGATGTATCAACATCCTGATTAGCGATTCTCAAATAGCGATTTCTTTAGAAATCGCTATTTGAGAATTGCAAATAGGGATGTCGCAATTTTTTAGCGATTTCTTAATACTCCTTAATTGCGATTAGCAAATTGCGATTTAGGAATACTTTCCATTCATTTCTATGGGCCAGGAGTCCCATAGGAATGAATGGGGAGTTATTCTCAATTTGCGATTCGCAATTTGAGAATCGCAAATTGAGAATAATTTAAATGGTGCAGGGGTGTCCAAAGGACACCCTGTTGCACCCCTGTATTAAGCATGGGTGCACATGTGCTGCACATACATGCCCTAAGGGCATGTATGTGCGTCACATGGCACTTTACAAAATGCAAAAAAGTGAATTTTTCAAAGAAATCGCAAATTACCACCAACTTGAAGTTGGTGGTAATTTGCAATTCCTTAGGGCCAAATTGCACTTTTTTGGTGCTTCTTACATTGCATTTAAAGAATCACAAAATTTGAGATTCCTTATTTTGCCTTAATACATACCATTTGTCAAAATTGCATTTGCAAACGCGAATGCAATTTTGCTTGATACATATGGCCCAAAGTCCTCTGCCAGCCTCCCCAATGACAAGAGAAAACGAAAGAAGCACGTCTGCTCACCTAAACCATGCTGCTGTGAGTATACACCTTGCTGACAAAGGAAAGCACCAATGTCGTCTCAGCAGCAGTGCTACTGGTCTGAATAGGGATAAAACACCCCAACTACATCTTACATCTTATTCACACTGTAGGTTTGGTGACTGTGAGAGGGCATTCAGCTCAGACTGGTACAAAACTCGACCACGGCTGGAGTACTCTGTTAGTCTGGACGCTGGTTTTTCTTTCCCATGTCGTGTGATTACTAATGGAAAAAATGCTAAGGATACTGTTTTTACTCTACCTGGTCTCTGTAACTGGAAAAGTGCCCTGGCATCAGGTACACGTTTTGCTAAACATGTGCCCAGTCAAGCACATGGACTTTGCCCTGAGGAAGGCCGTCGACCATTAGCTAGTTGCAGGCAGAAACGTGTCGGCGTGGTATTTTCCACTCAATGACGCATATGGCTCATTACACTGGTATACGCCTCCCACTTTTGCTACAAGCCAACCAGGCATAGAGCGAAATCCCAGGACGTCACGCCATCTTTGCGGTGCGCTGTGTGAGTAAGGGCAGACGTGAGCCCTCCAATGGCCTGGATCGCGCCCCTTGAGTCAGTCAAGCACACGCGTATGTTGCACTAGGTCTGGCAGCGGCATCTAAGAGAGAGAAACAAGGAGATAAAATTGCTTTTTAATTAGATATGAACGTAGTAGTAGTAAATAATTAATATTACTTAAAAGCATTGGAGAAGTAATCCAATTTCTTGTAAATGGACACCCTCTGCGTGGCGACACAGAAGATATTTTTGATTCAACAAATACATTATTTTTTTATATTTTCCAATACACTGTGAAAAAAGATTAAAAGCTGGACAGAAATATACACTCTACTCCCCTGAATGCAAAATATACATCTAAATGTATCCAAAACGAAGTAATAGATAATTTAACTGGTATGGTTCTCTCAAAAATCAAAAAGAAAGTACAAATCTTGTGTTTCAAATAGTTTTTGTATTAAAATTGATGGCACTCGCGATAAATGTAATGTTAAAAATCTGCCACTCATGTGCGTTCTGTGGGCAGCTCCAAACCTGGGGGGCATTTAGTTGTTCTTTTACAAATGGAACAATTAGATATAATGATAATGATTATGACATTTCTAGAGTGCGCGGCTACCTCAGAAGAGGTCTCCCGGCGCTAGTAGCGACTAGCGGGGGGTTTGAGCCGACCCTTATGACTGGGTGAAGAGCCAGGTTTTTTATCACTTTCCTGAATTCCGGTTCCGATTCAATCCGGCGGGTATGGACCGGCAAAGCGTTCCACACTTTCACTGTTTTTATTGCAACGGATTTGCCACCTTGCCGGGCCTTAGAAGAGTGTGGAACCCGCAAGACTCTGAGGTGGTTGGAGCTCACTGCCCGTCCCTGATGATATAACTGCAACGGTAAACAATGGTAACAACGAAACTTTCTCTCCGCGGGAAATCGCAATGCGGTTGTTATCACGACCTCGTTGTGATTCTGCATACCATTACTTCGCAAGTCGTAACAACGACTTCCCTAGTGTCCGCACAGACTGGAGTTGGAATAGTAAGTTATACTATTCCAACTTCAGCGCCCCCCCTCCGCAAGTCGTTGTTACGACTTGCGGGGTAATGGTATGCGAAATCAACAACACAGTTGTGATAACGACTGCGTTGTGATTCCCCGGGGAGAGAAAGAATGCAGGATTTGATCGTATATTCAACTGCAACCCCCGCCTGAGATACCCAGGGCCCAAGTCTCTGGTGGCTCTAAAGGCCAAGATCAATGACTTGAAATAAATACTCCTGGTAACCGGAAGCCAGTGGAGCTGTCTCAGGTGCGGGGAGATATGATGTTGGAGGGGTACCCACCGAATCAGTCCAGCCGCAGCATTTTAAATTATCTGAAGCCTCCGGACTAGTTATGCAGGCAATCCTACGTACAAAATATTAGCGTAGTCCAGCTGTGAGGTCACCAGAGAGTGGACTGTAATCTTCCGGCATTCCCCCGGCACAAAGCGTATGGATTTCCTAATGGCTCTTAGTCTCCAAAAGCACATGGAAGAAACGTGACGCACCTACGTCTTAAAAGAAAGGTCTTTATCCAGCCTGATTCCCAGGTTTCCAGCTGAATCCACCGGAGTTGGTGGTGGATTCAACTCTGTGGCCACCAGAGGTCTGACGGTGGCGGCGACGTCTGACTGAAGAACAAGATTTTCCGTGATGTCGATTTGGCTTTCATTATGGTGAATAAACATGTGGTATATGTATAGGATGATGTGTGAATATATTCGTGGGAGAATTATTAACTTTGACTTCCTGGAAATACCGTATACATTGTCTGGACATCCACAACTTTTTTGCCTCAGGATATCAATTACATTTCAGAATTAATTGAGTCATGCATTGTCAGATTGATTACCATTACCCACATTAAAATGCTTAGTACATTATGTTAAACATTTGCTACCTTTAAGCATCAAAGTGTCCATTACATTTCAGATTGGTTGAATTATCCTATATATACATTGTGGATGAGTTATTCTTACATAAACAGATTTCAATGTTGGCCCTAATTCTATTGTTCTTTCTATAGGTAACAAGCTAAATCATATTTATCATTGAGACCTGTGGGTACCATTGTATTGAGATATTTAATCCAAAACAAATCCCAGAAGACCAAAATTATATATGAACCCGAAGATGCACAAACACCCCACCAACCCTCCATTAAGACCTATTGTTTCGGGGTGTGGGTCAATATTTGACCCCCTCGGACGATACATCGATCATTTCCTACAGAAATTTGTGCAAAAGTGGGGGTCCTACATAAGAGACACTACGGATTTTTTTAACCAACTGTCGTGGATACAAGAAGGTTTTCAAAACCATTGGATAATGTGCACCATAGATGTGGTTGCGCTTTACACGTCAATACCACACCAAGCAGGTCTTGAATCAGTGGAATGGGCATTGCTCAAAATGGAAGATTTATCAACTAACAAAATCTTTCTGTTACAGTTGCTTAAGTTCTGTCTTCACAATAGTTATTTTACCTGGAAAGACAAATACTACGCACAACTCAATGGAACGTCTATGGGCTTTGCAGGGGCTCCTGCCTACGCCAATACATTCATGGCCCAATTTGAAGCACAAAATTTGATGAGTCTGAGAGAATGGTCACATGTGAAAATGTATTGTCGTTTCATTGATGGCATCTTTTTAATTTGGGACGACACTCAAAAAACATTGGAAACACTAATTGGATCATTGAACCGAGTTGATGCCAGAATTCAATTCACACATAAGATCAATAAACAAGAGATTGACTTCCTAGATGTCAGAATAACTAAATCAGACAATGGATTTGAGACAGAACTATACACCAAACCCACTGATCGAAATAGTGCTCTCAATTACATGAGCTTTCACCCTAGGAGTTTAATTAGGAACCTCCCGTTGTCGCAATTCATACGGATTAAACGCATATGTTCAAACACACAGGTGTGTGAAAACACACTAGCAAAGCAAACACAGAAATACAAGGACAGAGGATATCCACCAGAGACACTACAGGAACAATTGGATAAGGTTTTGCAAATGGACAGAACGGAATTGTTAAAACCTAAGAAAAAAATCACGCAAGATAGAATGGTATTTGTGACCAAATATACAACCCAATCGCAAAAAATTAAAAGCATCATCAACAAAAGATGGGAATTACTATCAACGGAACGAGATTTCAACGGGATATTTAAGGAACTCCCCTTACATGCATACACGAGAGGGTCAAACCTTAGAGAGAGATTGAAATACAGACCACAACCATTATCCACATCAACAAATAAGGGGACAATCCGATGCCTCAATTGCACAAACTGTAACAATGTAATAACGGGAAACACATGTGCTCACCCAAGCACAGGGAAACTAATACAGCTAAGACACACCAGTGACTGCAACACGCAGAATGTTGTGTATGGAATTAAATGCCCTTGTGGCAAAATGTATATCGGCAAAACAGAACGGAAAATAAAAATACGAATAACGGAACATAAAAGCCGGATCCGCAATGAAAATCTGACATCACCACTGGTGCAACATTGGAAACAAGAAAAACATAGCATTTCTCAATTAAGATTTCTAGTTATTGAACAGGTACAAATTAAATTGGGAATTGATAATCATCGAAAATTGATGCAGCGAGAATTGTTTTGGATTAAATATCTCAATACAATGGTACCCACAGGTCTCAATGATAAATATGATTTAGCTTGTTACCTATAGAAAGAACAATAGAATTAGGGCCAACATTGAAATCTGTTTATGTAAGAATAACTCATCCACAATGTATATATAGGATAATTCAACCAATCTGAAATGTAATGGACACTTTGATGCTTAAAGGTAGCAAATGTTTAACATAATGTACTAAGCATTTTAATGTGGGTAATGGTAATCAATCTGACAATGCATGACTCAATTAATTCTGAAATGTAATTGATATCCTGAGGCAAAAAAGTTGCGGATGTCCAGACAATGTATACGGTATTTCCAGGAAGTCAAAGTTAATAATTCTCCCACGAATATATTCACACATCATCCTATACATATACCACATGTTTATTCACCATAATGAAAGCCAAATCGACATCACGGAAAATCTTATTCCAGATATTTAAGCACTGACTGACGTGATAAGTCCCTACGTATAATACAGACACGGTCTATATTAGTGCAGTTATTTAGAATAGCATGAGAAATATCAACGGGCACAGGTTTCCGATATGGTTCACTTTGATTCCCAGGCAAACACTGCAAATTTGTAACCCCAGGAGTAGGTTCCGCAATTAAAAGCAATAACGAACCAGTGATTTTGACCATAGCAGCATTAACAGGTGTACCCTTAGCGGAGACCATAGCAGCATTAACAAGTGTACCCTTAGCGGAGACCATAGCAGCATTAACAGGTGTACCCTTAGCGGAGACCATAGCAGCATTAACAGGTGTACCCTTAGCGGAGACCATAGCAGCATTAACAGGTGTACCCTTAGCGGGGACCATAGCAGTATTAACAGGTGTAACCTTAGCGGAGACCATAGCAGCATTAACATGTGTAACCTTAGCGGAGACCATAGCAGCATTAACAGGTGTAACCTTAGCGGAGACCATAGCAGCATTAACAGGTGTAACCTTAGCAGAGACCATAGCAGCATTAACAGGTGTAACCTTAGCGGAGACCATAGCAGCATTAACAGGTGTGCCATTAGCGTGGACCATAGCAGCATTCACAGGTGTACCCTTAGCGGAGACCATAGCAGCATTAACAGGTGTAACCTTAGCGGAGACCATAGCAGCATTAACAGGTGTAACCTTAGCAGAGACCATAGCAGCATTAACAGGTGTAACCTTAGAGGAGACCATAGCAGCATTAACAGGTGTAACCTTAGCGGAGACCATAGCAGCATTAACAGGTGTACCCTTAGCGGGGACCATAGCAGCATTAACAGGTGTAACCTTAGCGGAGACCATAGCAGCATTAACAGGTGTACCCTTAGCGGGGACCATATCAGCATTAACAGGTGTACCCTTAGCGGAGACCATAGCAGCATTAACAGGTGTAACCTTAGCGGGGACCATAGCAGCATTAACAGGTGTACCCTTAGCGGAGACCATAGCAGCATTAACAGGTGTACCCTTAGCGGAGACCATAGCAGCATTAACAGGTGTACCCTTAGCGGAGACGATAGCAGCATTAACAGGTGTACCATTAGCGGGGACCATAGCAGCATTAACAGGTGTACCATTAGCGGGGACCATAGCAGCATTAACAGGTGTAACCTTAGCGGAGACCATAGCAGCATTAACAGGTGTAATCTTAGCAGAGACCATAGCAGCATTAACAGGTGTAACCTTAGAGGAGACCATAGCAGCATTAACAGGTGTAACCTTAGCGGAGACCATAGCAGCATTAACAGGTGTACCCTTAGCGGGGACCATAGCAGCATTAACAGGTGTACCCTTAGCGGAGACCATAGCAGCATTAACAGGTGTACCATTAGCGGGGGCCACAGCAGCATTAACAGGTGTAACCTTAGCGGAGACCATAGCAGCATTAACAGGTGTACCCTTAGCGGAGACCATAGCAGCATTAACAGGTGTACCCTTAGCAGAGACCATAGCGGCATTAACAGGTGTACCCTTAGCGGAGACCATAGCAGCATTAACAGGTGTAACCTTAGCGGAGACCATAGCAGCATTAACAGGTGTACCCTTAGCAGAGACCATAGCAGCATTACCAGGTGTAACCTTAGCGGAGACCATAGCAGCATTAACAGGTGTACCCTTAGCGGGGACCATAGCAGCATTAACAGGTGTAACCTTAGCGGAGACCATAGCAGCATTAACAGGTGTAACCTTAGCGGAGACCATAGCAGCATTAACAGGTGTACCCTTAGCGGAGACCATGGCAGCATTAACAGGTGTACCCTTAGCAGAGACCATAGCAGCATTAACAGGTGGAACCTTAGCGGAGACCATAGCAGCATTAACAGGTGTAACCTTAGCGGAGACCATAGCAGCATTAACAGGTGTAACCTTAGCGGGGACCATAGCAGCATTAACAGGTGTACCCTTAGCAGAGACCATAGCAGCATTAACAGGTGTAACCTTAGCGGAGACCATAGCAGCATTAACAGGTGTACCCTTAGCGGGGACCATAGCAGCATTAACAGGTGTAACCTTAGCGGAGACCATAGCAGCATTAACAGGTGTACCCTTAGCAGAGACCATAGCAGCATTAACAGGTGTACCCTTAGCGGAGACCATAGCAGCATTAACAGGTGTAACCTTAGCGGAGACCATAGCAGCATTAACAGGTGTACCCTTAGCAGAGACCATAGCAGCATTAACAGGTGTAACCTTAGCGGAGACCATAGCAGCATTAACAGGTGTAACCTTAGCCGGGGACCATAGCAGCATTAACAGGTGTAACCTTAGCGGAGACCATAGCAGCATTAACAGGTGTACCCTTAGCGGGGACCATAGCAGCATTAACAGGTGTACCATTAGCGGAGACCATAGCAGCATTAACAGGTGTAACCTTAGCGGAGACCATAGCAGCATTAACAGGTGTAACCTTAGCCGGGGACCATAGCAGCATTAACAGGTGTACCCTTAGCGGAGACCATAGCAGCATTAACAGGTGTACCCTTAGCGGGGACCATAGCAGCATTAACAGGTGTACCATTAGCGGAGACCATAGCAGCATTAACAGGTGTAACCTTAGCGGAGACCATAGCAGCATTAACAGGTGTAACCTTAGCGGGGACCATAGCAGCATTAACAGGTGTACCCTTAGCAGAGACCATAGCAGCATTAACAGGTGTAACCTTAGAGGAGACCATAGCAGCATTAACAGGTGTACCCTTAGCAGAGACCATAGCAGCATTAACAGGTGTAACCTTAGTGGAGACCATAGCAGCATTAACAGGTGTAACCTTAGCGGAGACCATAGCAGCATTAACAGGTGTACCCTTAGCAGAGACCAAAGCAGCATTAACAGGTGTAACCTTAGCGGAGACCATAGCAGCATCAACAGGTGTACCCTTAGCGGAGACCATAGCAGCATTAACAGGTGTAACCTTAGCGGGGACCATAGCAGCATTAACAGGTGTACCATAAGCGGAGACCATAGCAGCATTAACAGGTGTAACCTTAGCGGAGACCATAGCAGCATTAACAGGTGTAACCTTAGCGGGGACCATAGCAGCATTAACAGGTGTACCCTTAGCAGAGACCATAGCAGCATTAACAGGTGTAACCTTAGAGGAGACCATAGCAGCATTAACAGGTGTACCCTTAGCAGAGACCATAGCAGCATTAACAGGTGTAACCTTAGTGGAGACCATAGCAGCATTAACAGGTGTAACCTTAACGGAGACCATAGCAGCATTAACAGGTGTACCCTTAGCAGAGACCATAGCAGCATTAACAGGTGTAACCTTAGCGGGGACCAACGCAGCATTAACAGGTGTACCCTTAGCGGGGACCATAGCAGCATTAACAGGTGTACCATTAGCGGGGACCAAAGCAGCATTAACAGGTGTAACCTTAGCGGAGACCATAGCAGCATTAACAGGTGTACCCTTAGCGGGGACCATAGCAGCATTAACAGGTGTACCATTAGCGGAGACCATAGCAGCATTAACAGGTGTAACCTTAGCGGAGACCATAGCAGCATTAACAGGTGTACACTTAGCGGGGACCATAGCAGCATTAACAGGTGTACCATTAGCGGAGACCATAGCAGCATTAACAGGTGTAACCTTAGAGGAGACCATAGCAGCATTAACAGGTGTACCCTTAGCAGAGACCATAGCGGCATTAACAGGTGTACCCTTAGCGGAGACCATAGCAGCATTAACAGGTGTAACCTTAGCGGAGACCATAGCAGCATTAACAGGTGTAACCTTAGTGGAGACCATAGCAGCATTAACAGGTGTACCCTTAGCGGGGACCATAGCAGCATTAACAGGTGTACCCTTAGCGGAGACCATAGCAGCATTAACAGGTGTACCCTAAGCAGAGACCATAGCAGCATTAACAGGTGTACCCTTAGCAGAGACCACAGCAGCATTAACAGGTGTAACCTTAGAGGAGACCATAGCAGCATTAACAGGTGTACCCTTAGCGGGGACCATAGCAGCATTAACAGGTGTAACCTTAGCGGAGACCATAGCAGCATTAACAGGTGTAACCTTAGCGGGGACCATAGCAGCATTAACAGGTGTAACCTTAGCGGAGACCATAGCAGCATTAACAGGTGTACCCTTTGCAGAGACCATAGCATCATTAACAGGTGTAACCTTAGCGGGGACCATAGCAGCATTAACAGGTGTACCATTAGCGGGGGCCACAGCAGCATTAACAGGTGTAACCTTAGCGGAGACCATAGCAGCATTAACAGGTGTACCCTTAGCGGAGACCATAGCAGCATTAACAGGTGTACCCTTAGCGGAGACCATAGCAGCATTAACAGGTGTAACCTTAGCGGGGACCATAGCAGCATTAACAGGTGTACCCTTAGCGGGGACCATAGCAGCATTAACAGGTGTACCCTTAGCGGGGACCATAGCAGCATTAACAGGTGTACCCTTAGCGGAGACCATAGCAGCATTAACAGGTGTACCCTTAGCGGAGACCATAGCAGCATTAACAGGTGTACCCTTAGCAGAGACCATAGCAGCATTAACAGGTGTAACCTTAGCGGAGACCATAGCAGCATTAACAGGTGTAACCTTAGCCGGGGACCATAGCAGCATTAACAGGTGTAACCTTAGCGGAGACCATAGCAGCATTAACAGGTGTACCCTTAGCGGGGACCATAGCAGCATTAACAGGTGTACCATTAGCGGAGACCATAGCAGCATTAACAGGTGTAACCTTAGCGGAGACCATAGCAGCATTAACAGGTGTAACCTTAGCCGGGGACCATAGCAGCATTAACAGGTGTACCCTTAGCGGAGACCATAGCAGCATTAACAGGTGTACCCTTAGCGGGGACCATAGCAGCATTAACAGGTGTACCATTAGCGGAGACCATAGCAGCATTAACAGGTGTAACCTTAGCGGAGACCATAGCAGCATTAACAGGTGTAACCTTAGCGGGGACCATAGCAGCATTAACAGGTGTACCCTTAGCAGAGACCATAGCAGCATTAACAGGTGTAACCTTAGAGGAGACCATAGCAGCATTAACAGGTGTACCCTTAGCAGAGACCATAGCAGCATTAACAGGTGTAACCTTAGTGGAGACCATAGCAGCATTAACAGGTGTAACCTTAGCGGAGACCATAGCAGCATTAACAGGTGTACCCTTAGCAGAGACCAAAGCAGCATTAACAGGTGTAACCTTAGCGGAGACCATAGCAGCATCAACAGGTGTACCCTTAGCGGAGACCATAGCAGCATTAACAGGTGTAACCTTAGCGGGGACCATAGCAGCATTAACAGGTGTACCATAAGCGGAGACCATAGCAGCATTAACAGGTGTAACCTTAGCGGAGACCATAGCAGCATTAACAGGTGTAACCTTAGCGGGGACCATAGCAGCATTAACAGGTGTACCCTTAGCAGAGACCATAGCAGCATTAACAGGTGTAACCTTAGAGGAGACCATAGCAGCATTAACAGGTGTACCCTTAGCAGAGACCATAGCAGCATTAACAGGTGTAACCTTAGTGGAGACCATAGCAGCATTAACAGGTGTAACCTTAGCGGAGACCATAGCAGCATTAACAGGTGTACCCTTAGCAGAGACCATAGCAGCATTAACAGGTGTAACCTTAGCGGGGACCAACGCAGCATTAACAGGTGTACCCTTAGCGGGGACCATAGCAGCATTAACAGGTGTACCATTAGCGGGGACCAAAGCAGCATTAACAGGTGTAACCTTAGCGGAGACCATAGCAGCATTAACAGGTGTACCCTTAGCGGGGACCATAGCAGCATTAACAGGTGTACCATTAGCGGAGACCATAGCAGCATTAACAGGTGTAACCTTAGCGGAGACCATAGCAGCATTAACAGGTGTACACTTAGCGGGGACCATAGCAGCATTAACAGGTGTACCATTAGCGGAGACCATAGCAGCATTAACAGGTGTAACCTTAGAGGAGACCATAGCAGCATTAACAGGTGTACCCTTAGCAGAGACCATAGCGGCATTAACAGGTGTACCCTTAGCGGAGACCATAGCAGCATTAACAGGTGTAACCTTAGCGGAGACCATAGCAGCATTAACAGGTGTAACCTTAGTGGAGACCATAGCAGCATTAACAGGTGTACCCTTAGCGGGGACCATAGCAGCATTAACAGGTGTACCCTTAGCGGAGACCATAGCAGCATTAACAGGTGTACCCTAAGCAGAGACCATAGCAGCATTAACAGGTGTACCCTTAGCAGAGACCACAGCAGCATTAACAGGTGTAACCTTAGAGGAGACCATAGCAGCATTAACAGGTGTACCCTTAGCGGGGACCATAGCAGCATTAACAGGTGTAACCTTAGCGGAGACCATAGCAGCATTAACAGGTGTAACCTTAGCGGGGACCATAGCAGCATTAACAGGTGTAACCTTAGCGGAGACCATAGCAGCATTAACAGGTGTACCCTTTGCAGAGACCATAGCCTCATTAACAGGTGTAACCTTAGCGGGGACCATAGCAGCATTAACAGGTGTACCATTAGCGGGGGCCACAGCAGCATTAACAGGTGTAACCTTAGCGGAGACCATAGCAGCATTAACAGGTGTACCCTTAGCGGAGACCATAGCAGCATTAACAGGTGTACCCTTAGCAGAGACCATAGCAGCATTAACAGGTGTAACCTTAGAGGAGACCATAGCAGCATTTACAGGTGTACCCTTAGCAGAGACCATAGCAGCATTAACAGGTGTAACCTTAGCGGAGACCATAGCAGCATTAACAGGTGTAATCTTAGCAGAGACCATAGCAGCATTAACAGGTGTAACCTTAGAGGAGACCATAGCAGCATTAACAGGTGTAACCTTAGCGGAGACCATAGCAGCATTAACAGGTGTACCCTTAGCGGGGACCATAGCAGCATTAACAGGTGTACCCTTAGCGGAGACCATAGCAGCATTAACAGGTGTACCATTAGCGGGGGCCACAGCAGCATTAACAGGTGTAACCTTAGCGGAGACCATAGCAGCATTAACAGGTGTACCCTTAGCGGAGACCATAGCAGCATTAACAGGTGTACCCTTAGCAGAGACCATAGCGGCATTAACAGGTGTACCCTTAGCGGAGACCATAGCAGCATTAACAGGTGTAACCTTAGCGGAGACCATAGCAGCATTAACAGGTGTACCCTTAGCAGAGACCATAGCAGCATTACCAGGTGTAACCTTAGCGGAGACCATAGCATCATTAACAGGTGTAACCTTAGCGGGGACCATAGCAGCATTAACAGGTGTACCATTAGCGGGGGCCACAGCAGCATTAACAGGTGTAACCTTAGCGGAGACCATAGCAGCATTAACAGGTGTACCCTTAGCGGAGACCATAGCAGCATTAACAGGTGTACCCTTAGCGGAGACCATAGCAGCATTAACAGGTGTAACCTTAGCGGGGACCATAGCAGCATTAACAGGTGTACCCTTAGCGGGGACCATAGCAGCATTAACAGGTGTACCCTTAGCGGGGACCATAGCAGCATTAACAGGTGTACCCTTAGCGGAGACCATAGCAGCATTAACAGGTGTACCCTTAGCGGAGACCATAGCAGCATTAACAGGTGTACCCTTAGCGGGGACCATAGCAGCATTAACAGGTGTAACCTTAGCGGGGACCATAGCAGCATTAACAGGTGTACCCTTAGCGGGGACCATAGCAGCATTAACAGGTGTAACCTTAGCGGAGACCATAGCAGCATTAACAGGTGTACCCTTAGCGGGGACCATAGCAGCATTAACAGGTGTAACCTTAGCGGAGACCATAGCAGCATTAACAGGTGTACCCTTAGCAGAGACCATAGCAGCATTAACAGGTGTACCCTTAGCAGAGACCATAGCAGCATTAACAGGTGTAACCTTAGCGGAGACCATAGCAGCATTAACAGGTGTACCCTTAGCAGGGACCATAGCAGCATTAACAGGTGTAACCTTAGTGGAGACCATAGCAGCATTAACAGGTGTACCCTTAGCGGGGACCATAGCAGCATTAACAGGTGTACCCTTAGCGGAGACCATAGCAGCATTAACAGGTGTACCCTAAGCAGAGACCATAGCAGCATTAACAGGTGTACCCTTAGCAGAGACCACAGCAGCATTAACAGGTGTAACCTTAGAGGAGACCATAGCAGCATTAACAGGTGTACCCTTAGCGGGGACCATAGCAGCATTAACAGGTGTAACCTTAGCGGAGACCATAGCAGCATTAACAGGTGTAACCTTAGCGGGGACCATAGCAGCATTAACAGGTGTAACCTTAGCGGAGACCATAGCAGCATTAACAGGTGTACCCTTTGCAGAGACCATAGCATCATTAACAGGTGTAACCTTAGCGGGGACCATAGCAGCATTAACAGGTGTACCATTAGCGGGGGCCACAGCAGCATTAACAGGTGTAACCTTAGCGGAGACCATAGCAGCATTAACAGGTGTACCCTTAGCGGAGACCATAGCAGCATTAACAGGTGTACCCTTAGCAGAGACCATAGCAGCATTAACAGGTGTAACCTTAGAGGAGACCATAGCAGCATTAACAGGTGTACCCTTAGCAGAGACCATAGCAGCATTAACAGGTGTAACCTTAGCGGAGACCATAGCAGCATTAACAGGTGTAATCTTAGCAGAGACCATAGCAGCATTAACAGGTGTAACCTTAGAGGAGACCATAGCAGCATTAACAGGTGTAACCTTAGCGGAGACCATAGCAGCATTAACAGGTGTACCCTTAGCGGGGACCATAGCAGCATTAACAGGTGTACCCTTAGCGGAGACCATAGCAGCATTAACAGGTGTACCATTAGCGGGGGCCACAGCAGCATTAACAGGTGTAACCTTAGCGGAGACCATAGCAGCATTAACAGGTGTACCCTTAGCGGAGACCATAGCAGCATTAACAGGTGTACCCTTAGCAGAGACCATAGCGGCATTAACAGGTGTACCCTTAGCGGAGACCATAGCAGCATTAACAGGTGTAACCTTAGCGGAGACCATAGCAGCATTAACAGGTGTACCCTTAGCAGAGACCATAGCAGCATTACCAGGTGTAACCTTAGCGGAGACCATAGCATCATTAACAGGTGTAACCTTAGCGGGGACCATAGCAGCATTAACAGGTGTACCATTAGCGGGGGCCACAGCAGCATTAACAGGTGTAACCTTAGCGGAGACCATAGCAGCATTAACAGGTGTACCCTTAGCGGAGACCATAGCAGCATTAACAGGTGTACCCTTAGCGGAGACCATAGCAGCATTAACAGGTGTAACCTTAGCGGGGACCATAGCAGCATTAACAGGTGTACCCTTAGCGGGGACCATAGCAGCATTAACAGGTGTACCCTTAGCGGGGACCATAGCAGCATTAACAGGTGTACCCTTAGCGGAGACCATAGCAGCATTAACAGGTGTACCCTTAGCGGAGACCATAGCAGCATTAACAGGTGTACCCTTAGCGGGGACCATAGCAGCATTAACAGGTGTAACCTTAGCGGGGACCATAGCAGCATTAACAGGTGTACCCTTAGCGGGGACCATAGCAGCATTAACAGGTGTAACCTTAGCGGAGACCATAGCAGCATTAACAGGTGTACCCTTAGCGGGGACCATAGCAGCATTAACAGGTGTAACCTTAGCGGAGACCATAGCAGCATTAACAGGTGTACCCTTAGCAGAGACCATAGCAGCATTAACAGGTGTACCCTTAGCGGAGACCATAGCAGCATTAACAGGTGTAACCTTAGCGGAGACCATAGCAGCATTAACAGGTGTACCCTTAGCAGGGACCATAGCAGCATTAACAGGTGTACCCTTAGCGGAGACCATAGCTGCATTAACAGGTGTAACCTTAGCGGGGACCATAGCAGCATTAACAGGTCTACCCTTAGCGGAGACCATAGCAGCATTAACAGGTGTACCCTTAGCGGAGACCATAGCAGCATTAACAGGTGTACCCTTAGCGGGGACCATAGCAGCATTAACAGGTGTACCCTTAGCGGGGACCATAGCAGCATTAACAGGTGTACCCTTAGCGGAGACCATAGCAGCATTAACAGGTGTACCCTTAGCGGAGACCATAGCAGCATTAACAGGTGTACCCTTAGCGGGGACCATAGCAGCATTAACAGGTGTAACCTTAGCGGGGACCATAGCAGCATTAACAGGTGTACCCTTAGCGGGGACCATAGCAGCATTAACAGGTGTAACCTTAGCGGAGACCATAGCAGCATTAACAGGTGTACCCTTAGCGGGGACGATAGCAGCATTAACAGGTGTAACCTTAGCGGAGACCATAGCAGCATTAACAGGTGTACCCTTAGCGGAGACCATAGCAGCATTAACAGGTGTACCCTTAGCGGAGACCATAGCAGCATTAACAGGTGTACCCTTAGCGGAGACCATAGCAGCATTAACAGGTGTACCATTAGCGGGGACCATAGCAGCATTAACAGGTGTACCCTTAGCGGGGACCATAGCAGCATTAACAGGTGTAACCTTAGTGGAGACCATAGCAGCATTAACAGGTGTAACCTTAGCAGAGACCATAGCAGCATTAACAGGTGTAACCTTAGAGGAGACCATAGCAGCATTAACAGGTGTAACCTTAGCGGAGACCATAGCAGCATTAACAGGTGTACCCTTAGCAGGGACCATAGCAGCATTAACAGGTGTAACCTTAGTGGAGACCATAGCAGCATTAACAGGTGTACCCTTAGCGGGGACCATAGCAGCATTAACAGGTGTACCCTTAGCGGAGACCATAGCAGCATTAACAGGTGTACCCTAAGCAGAGACCATAGCAGCATTAACAGGTGTACCCTTAGCAGAGACCACAGCAGCATTAACAGGTGTAACCTTAGAGGAGACCATAGCAGCATTAACAGGTGTACCCTTAGCGGGGACCATAGCAGCATTAACAGGTGTAACCTTAGCGGAGACTATAGCAGCATTAACAGGTGTAACCTTAGCGGGGACCATAGCAGCATTAACAGGTGTAACCTTAGCGGAGACCATAGCAGCATTAACAGGTGTACCCTTTGCAGAGACCATAGCATCATTAACAGGTGTAACCTTAGCGGGGACCATAGCAGCATTAACAGGTGTACCATTAGCGGGGGCCACAGCAGCATTAACAGGTGTAACCTTAGCGGAGACCATAGCAGCATTAACAGGTGTACCCTTAGCGGAGACCATAGCAGCATTAACAGGTGTACCCTTAGCAGAGACCATAGCAGCATTAACAGGTGTAACCTTAGAGGAGACCATAGCAGCATTAACAGGTGTACCCTTAGCAGAGACCATAGCAGCATTAACAGGTGTAACCTTAGCGGAGACCATGGCAGCATTAACAGGTGTAATCTTAGCAGAGACCATAGCAGCATTAACAGGTGTAACCTTAGAGGAGACCATAGCAGCATTAACAGGTGTAACCTTAGCGGAGACCATAGCAGCATTAACAGGTGTACCCTTAGCGGGGACCATAGCAGCATTAACAGGTGTACCCTTAGCGGAGACCATAGCAGCATTAACAGGTGTACCATTAGCGGGGGCCACAGCAGCATTAACAGGTGTAACCTTAGCGGAGACCATAGCAGCATTAACAGGTGTACCCTTAGCGGAGACCATAGCAGCATTAACAGGTGTACCCTTAGCAGAGACCATAGCGGCATTAACAGGTGTACCCTTAGCGGAGACCATAGCAGCATTAACAGGTGTAACCTTAGCGGAGACCATAGCAGCATTAACAGGTGTACCCTTAGCAGAGACCATAGCAGCATTACCAGGTGTAACCTTAGCGGAGACCATAGCATCATTAACAGGTGTAACCTTAGCGGGGACCATAGCAGCATTAACAGGTGTACCATTAGCGGGGGCCACAGCAGCATTAACAGGTGTAACCTTAGCGGAGACCATAGCAGCATTAACAGGTGTACCCTTAGCGGAGACCATAGCAGCATTAACAGGTGTACCCTTAGCGGAGACCATAGCAGCATTAACAGGTGTAACCTTAGCGGGGACCATAGCAGCATTAACAGGTGTACCCTTAGCGGGGACCATAGCAGCATTAACAGGTGTACCCTTAGCGGGGACCATAGCAGCATTAACAGGTGTACCCTTAGCGGAGACCATAGCAGCATTAACAGGTGTACCCTTAGCGGAGACCATAGCAGCATTAACAGGTGTACCCTTAGCGGGGACCATAGCAGCATTAACAGGTGTAACCTTAGCGGGGACCATAGCAGCATTAACAGGTGTACCCTTAGCGGGGACCATAGCAGCATTAACAGGTGTAACCTTAGCGGAGACCATAGCAGCATTAACAGGTGTACCCTTAGCGGGGACCATAGCAGCATTAACAGGTGTAACCTTAGCGGAGACCATAGCAGCATTAACAGGTGTACCCTTAGCAGAGACCATAGCAGCATTAACAGGTGTACCCTTAGCGGAGACCATAGCAGCATTAACAGGTGTAACCTTAGCGGAGACCATAGCAGCATTAACAGGTGTACCCTTAGCAGGGACCATAGCAGCATTAACAGGTGTACCCTTAGCGGAGACCATAGCAGCATTAACAGGTGTAACCTTAGCGGGGACCATAGCAGCATTAACAGGTCTACCCTTAGCGGAGACCATAGCAGCATTAACAGGTGTACCCTTAGCGGAGACCATAGCAGCATTAACAGGTGTACCCTTAGCGGGGACCATAGCAGCATTAACAGGTGTAACCTTAGCGGGGACCATAGCAGCATTAACAGGTGTACCCTTAGCGGAGACCATAGCAGCATTAACAGGTGTACCCTTAGCGGAGACCATAGCAGCATTAACAGGTGTACCCTTAGCGGGGACCATAGCAGCATTAACAGGTGTAACCTTAGCGGGGACCATAGCAGCATTAACAGGTGTACCCTTAGCGGGGACCATAGCAGCATTAACAGGTGTAACCTTAGCGGAGACCATAGCAGAATTAACAGGTGTACACTTAGCGGGGACGATAGCAGCATTAACAGGTGTAACCTTAGCGGAGACCATAGCAGCATTAACAGGTGTACCCTTAGCGGAGACCATAGCAGCATTAACAGGTGTACCCTTAGCGGAGACCATAGCAGCATTAACAGGTGTACCCTTAGCGGAGACCATAGCAGCATTAACAGGTGTACCATTAGCGGGGACCATAGCAGCATTAACAGGTGTACCATTAGCGGGGACCATAGCAGCATTAACAGGTGTAACCTTAGTGGAGACCATAGCAGCATTAACAGGTGTAACCTTAGCAGAGACCATAGCAGCATTAACAGGTGTAACCTTAGAGGAGACCATAGCAGCATTAACAGGTGTAACCTTAGCGGAGACTATAGCAGCATTAACAGGTGTACCCTTAGCGGGGACCATAGCAGCATTAACAGGTGTACCCTTAGCGGAGACCATAGCAGCATTAACAGGTGTACCATTAGCGGGGGCCACAGCAGCATTAACAGGTGTAACCTTAGCGGAGACCATAGCAGCATTAACAGGTGTACCCTTAGCGGAGACCATAGCAGCATTAACAGGTGTACCCTTAGCAGAGACCATAGCAGCATTAACAGGTGTACCCTTAGCGGAGACCATAGCAGCATTAACAGGTGTAACCTTAGCGGAGACCATAGCAGCATTAACAGGTGTACCCTTAGCAGAGACCATAGAAGCATTAACAGGTGTAACCTTAGCGGAGACCATAGCAGCATTAACAGGTGTACCCTTAGCGGGGACCATAGCAGCATTAACAGGTGTAACCTTAGCGGAGACCATAGCAGCATTAACAGGTGTAACCTTAGCGGAGACCATAGCAGCATTAACAGGTGTACCCTTAGCGGAGACCATGGCAGCATTAACAGGTGTACCCTTAGCAGAGACCATAGCAGCATTAACAGGTGTACCCTTAGCGGAGACCATAGCAGCATTAACAGGTGGAACCTTAGCGGAGACCATAGCAGCATTAACAGGTGTAACCTTAGAGGAGACCATAGCAGCATTAACAGGTGTACCCTTAGCAGAGACCATAGCAGCATTAACAGGTGTAACCTTAGTGGAGACCATAGCAGCATTAACAGGTGTAACCTTAGCGGAGACCATAGCAGCATTAACAGGTGTACCCTTAGCAGAGACCATAGCAGCATTAACAGGTGTAACCTTAGCGGGGACCAACGCAGCATTAACAGGTGTACCCTTAGCGGGGACCATAGCAGCATTAACAGGTGTACCATTAGCGGGGACCAAAGCAGCATTAACAGGTGTAACCTTAGCGGAGACCATAGCAGCATTAACAGGTGTACCCTTAGCGGGGACCATAGCAGCATTAACAGGTGTACCATTAGCGGAGACCATAGCAGCATTAACAGGTGTAACCTTAGCGGAGACCATAGCAGCATTAACAGGTGTACACTTAGCGGGGACCATAGCAGCATTAACAGGTGTACCATTAGCGGAGACCATAGCAGCATTAACAGGTGTAACCTTAGAGGAGACCATAGCAGCATTAACAGGTGTACCCTTAGCAGAGACCATAGCGGCATTAACAGGTGTACCCTTAGCGGAGACCATAGCAGCATTAACAGGTGTAACCTTAGCGGAGACCATAGCAGCATTAACAGGTGTAACCTTAGTGGAGACCATAGCAGCATTAACAGGTGTACCCTTAGCGGGGACCATAGCAGCATTAACAGGTGTACCCTTAGCGGAGACCATAGCAGCATTAACAGGTGTACCCTAAGCAGAGACCATAGCAGCATTAACAGGTGTACCCTTAGCAGAGACCACAGCAGCATTAACAGGTGTAACCTTAGAGGAGACCATAGCAGCATTAACAGGTGTACCCTTAGCGGGGACCATAGCAACATTAACAGGTGTAACCTTAGCGGAGACCATAGCAGCATTAACAGGTGTAACCTTAGCGGGGACCATAGCAGCATTAACAGGTGTAACCTTAGCGGAGACCATAGCAGCATTAACAGGTGTACCCTTTGCAGAGACCATAGCATCATTAACAGGTGTAACCTTAGCGGGGACCATAGCAGCATTAACAGGTGTACCATTAGCGGGGGCCACAGCAGCATTAACAGGTGTAACCTTAGCGGAGACCATAGCAGCATTAACAGGTGTACCCTTAGCGGAGACCATAGCAGCATTAACAGGTGTACCCTTAGCAGAGACCATAGCAGCATTAACAGGTGTAACCTTAGAGGAGACCATAGCAGCATTAACAGGTGTACCCTTAGCAGAGACCATAGCAGCATTAACAGGTGTAACCTTAGCGGAGACCATAGCAGCATTAACAGGTGTAATCTTAGCAGAGACCATAGCAGCATTAACAGGTGTAACCTTAGAGGAGACCATAGCAGCATTAACAGGTGTAACCTTAGCGGAGACCATAGCAGCATTAACAGGTGTACCCTTAGCGGGGACCATAGCAGCATTAACAGGTGTACCCTTAGCGGAGACCATAGCAGCATTAACAGGTGTACCATTAGCGGGGGCCACAGCAGCATTAACAGGTGTAACCTTAGCGGAGACCATAGCAGCATTAACAGGTGTACCCTTAGCGGAGACCATAGCAGCATTAACAGGTGTACCCTTAGCAGAGACCATAGCGGCATTAACAGGTGTACCCTTAGCGGAGACCATAGCAGCATTAACAGGTGTAACCTTAGCGGAGACCATAGCAGCATTAACAGGTGTACCCTTAGCAGAGACCATAGCAGCATTACCAGGTGTAACCTTAGCGGAGACCATAGCATCATTAACAGGTGTAACCTTAGCGGGGACCATAGCAGCATTAACAGGTGTACCATTAGCGGGGGCCACAGCAGCATTAACAGGTGTAACCTTAGCGGAGACCATAGCAGCATTAACAGGTGTACCCTTAGCGGAGACCATAGCAGCATTAACAGGTGTACCCTTAGCGGAGACCATAGCAGCATTAACAGGTGTAACCTTAGCGGGGACCATAGCAGCATTAACAGGTGTACCCTTAGCGGGGACCATAGCAGCATTAACAGGTGTACCCTTAGCGGGGACCATAGCAGCATTAACAGGTGTACCCTTAGCGGAGACCATAGCAGCATTAACAGGTGTACCCTTAGCGGAGACCATAGCAGCATTAACAGGTGTACCCTTAGCGGGGACCATAGCAGCATTAACAGGTGTAACCTTAGCGGGGACCATAGCAGCATTAACAGGTGTACCCTTAGCGGGGACCATGGCAGCATTAACAGGTGTAACCTTAGCGGAGACCATAGCAGCATTAACAGGTGTACCCTTAGCGGGGACCATAGCAGCATTAACAGGTGTAACCTTAGCGGAGACCATAGCAGCATTAACAGGTGTACCCTTAGCAGAGACCATAGCAGCATTAACAGGTGTACCCTTAGCAGAGACCATAGCAGCATTAACAGGTGTAACCTTAGCGGAGACCATAGCAGCATTAACAGGTGTACCCTTAGCAGGGACCATAGCAGCATTAACAGGTGTAACCTTAGTGGAGACCATAGCAGCATTAACAGGTGTACCCTTAGCGGGGACCATAGCAGCATTAACAGGTGTACCCTTAGCGGAGACCATAGCAGCATTAACAGGTGTACCCTAAGCAGAGACCATAGCAGCATTAACAGGTGTACCCTTAGCAGAGACCACAGCAGCATTAACAGGTGTAACCTTAGAGGAGACCATAGCAGCATTAACAGGTGTACCCTTAGCGGGGACCATAGCAGCATTAACAGGTGTAACCTTAGCGGAGACCATAGCAGCATTAACAGGTGTAACCTTAGCGGGGACCATAGCAGCATTAACAGGTGTAACCTTAGCGGAGACCATAGCAGCATTAACAGGTGTACCCTTTGCAGAGACCATAGCATCATTAACAGGTGTAACCTTAGCGGGGACCATAGCAGCATTAACAGGTGTACCATTAGCGGGGGCCACAGCAGCATTAACAGGTGTAACCTTAGCGGAGACCATAGCAGCATTAACAGGTGTACCCTTAGCGGAGACCATAGCAGCATTAACAGGTGTACCCTTAGCAGAGACCATAGCAGCATTAACAGGTGTAACCTTAGAGGAGACCATAGCAGCATTAACAGGTGTACCCTTAGCAGAGACCATAGCAGCATTAACAGGTGTAACCTTAGCGGAGACCATAGCAGCATTAACAGGTGTAATCTTAGCAGAGACCATAGCAGCATTAACAGGTGTAACCTTAGAGGAGACCATAGCAGCATTAACAGGTGTAACCTTAGCGGAGACCATAGCAGTATTAACAGGTGTACCCTTAGCGGGGACCATAGCAGCATTAACAGGTGTACCCTTAGCGGAGACCATAGCAGCATTAACAGGTGTACCATTAGCGGGGGCCACAGCAGCATTAACAGGTGTAACCTTAGCGGAGACCATAGCAGCATTAACAGGTGTACCCTTAGCGGAGACCATAGCAGCATTAACAGGTGTACCCTTAGCAGAGACCATAGCGGCATTAACAGGTGTACCCTTAGCGGAGACCATAGCAGCATTAACAGGTGTAACCTTAGCGGAGACCATAGCAGCATTAACAGGTGTACCCTTAGCAGAGACCATAGCAGCATTACCAGGTGTAACCTTAGCGGAGACCATAGCATCATTAACAGGTGTAACCTTAGCGGGGACCATAGCAGCATTAACAGGTGTACCATTAGCGGGGGCCACAGCAGCATTAACAGGTGTAACCTTAGCGGAGACCATAGCAGCATTAACAGGTGTACCCTTAGCGGAGACCATAGCAGCATTAACAGGTGTACCCTTAGCGGAGACCATAGCAGCATTAACAGGTGTACCCTTAGCGGGGACCATAGCAGCATTAACAGGTGTACCCTTAGCGGGGACCATAGCAGCATTAACAGGTGTAACCTTAGCGGAGACCATAGCAGCATTAACAGGTGTACCCTTAGCGGAGACCATAGCAGCATTAACAGGTGTAACCTTAGCGGGGACCATAGCAGCATTAACAGGTGTACCCTTAGCGGGGACCATAGCAGCATTAACAGGTGTACCCTTAGCGGGGACCATAGCAGCATTAACAGGTGTACCCTTAGCGGAGACCATAGCAGCATTAACAGGTGTACCCTTAGCGGAGACCATAGCAGCATTAACAGGTGTACCCTTAGCGGGGACCATAGCAGCATTAACAGGTGTAACCTTAGCGGGGACCATAGCAGCATTAACAGGTGTACCCTTAGCGGGGACCATAGCAGCATTAACAGGTGTAACCTTAGCGGAGACCATAGCAGCATTAACAGGTGTACCCTTAGCGGGGACCATAGCAGCATTAACAGGTGTAACCTTAGCGGAGACCATAGCAGCATTAACAGGTGTACCCTTAGCAGAGACCATAGCAGCATTAACAGGTGTACCCTTAGCGGAGACCATAGCAGCATTAACAGGTGTAACCTTAGCGGAGACCATAGCAGCATTAACAGGTGTACCCTTAGCAGGGACCATAGCAGCATTAACAGGTGTACCCTTAGCGGAGACCATAGCAGCATTAACAGGTGTAACCTTAGCGGGGACCATAGCAGCATTAACAGGTCTACCCTTAGCGGAGACCATAGCAGCATTAACAGGTGTACCCTTAGCGGAGACCATAGCAGCATTAACAGGTGTACCCTTAGCGGGGACCATAGCAGCATTAACAGGTGTAACCTTAGCGGGGACCATAGCAGCATTAACAGGTGTACCCTTAGCGGAGACCATAGCAGCATTAACAGGTGTACCCTTAGCGGAGACCATAGCAGCATTAACAGGTGTACCCTTAGCGGGGACCATAGCAGCATTAACAGGTGTAACCTTAGCGGGGACCATAGCAGCATTAACAGGTGTACCCTTAGCGGGGACCATAGCAGCATTAACAGGTGTAACCTTAGCGGAGACCATAGCAGCATTAACAGGTGTACCCTTAGCGGGGACGATAGCAGCATTAACAGGTGTAACCTTAGCGGAGACCATAGCAGCATTAACAGGTGTACCCTTAGCGGAGACCATAGCAGCATTAACAGGTGTACCCTTAGCGGAGACCATAGCAGCATTAACAGGTGTACCCTTAGCGGAGACCATAGCCGCATTAACAGGTGTACCATTAGCGGGGACCATAGCAGCATTAACAGGTGTACCATTAGCGGGGACCATAGCAGCATTAACAGGTGTAACCTTAGTGGAGACCATAGCAGCATTAACAGGTGTAACCTTAGCAGAGACCATAGCAGCATTAACAGGTGTAACCTTAGAGGAGACCATAGCAGCATTAACAGGTGTAACCTTAGCGGAGACCATAGCAGCATTAACAGGTGTACCCTTAGCGGGGACCATAGCAGCATTAACAGGTGTACCCTTAGCGGAGACCATAGCAGCATTAACAGGTGTACCATTAGCGGGGGCCACAGCAGCATTAACAGGTGTAACCTTAGCGGAGACCATAGCAGCATTAACAGGTGTACCCTTAGCGGAGACCATAGCAGCATTAACAGGTGTACCCTTAGCAGAGACCATAGCAGCATTAACAGGTGTACCCTTAGCGGAGACCATAGCAGCATTAACAGGTGTAACCTTAGCGGAGACCATAGCAGCATTAACAGGTGTACCCTTAGCAGAGACCATAGAAGCATTAACAGGTGTAACCTTAGCGGAGACCATAGCAGCATTAACAGGTGTACCCTTAGCGGGGACCATAGCAGCATTAACAGGTGTAACCTTAGCGGAGACCATAGCAGCATTAACAGGTGTAACCTTAGCGGAGACCATAGCAGCATTAACAGGTGTACCCTTAGCGGAGACCATGGCAGCATTAACAGGTGTACCCTTAGCAGAGACCATAGCAGCATTAACAGGTGTACCCTTAGCGGAGACCATAGCAGCATTAACAGGTGGAACCTTAGCGGAGACCATAGCAGCATTAACAGGTGTAACCTTAGCGGAGACCATAGCAGCATTAACAGGTGTAACCTTAGCGGGGACCATAGCAGCATTAACAGGTGTACCCTTAGCAGAGACCATAGCAGCATTAACAGGTGTAACCTTAGTGGAGACCATAGCAGCATTAACAGGTGTACCCTTAGCGGGGACCATAGCAGCATTAACAGGTGTAACCTTAGCGGAGACCATAGCAGCATTAACAGGTGTACCCTTAGCAGAGACCATAGCAGCATTAACAGGTGTACCCTTAGCGGAGACCATAGCAGCATTAACAGGTGTAACCTTAGCGAAGACCATAGCAGCATTAACAGGTGTACCCTTAGCAGAGACCATAGCAGCATTAACAGGTGTAACCTTAGCGGAGACCATAGCAGCATTAACAGGTGTAACCTTAGCCGGGGACCATAGCAGCATTAACAGGTGTAACCTTAGCGGAGACCATAGCAGCATTAACAGGTGTACCCTTAGCGGGGACCATAGCAGCATTAACAGGTGTACCATTAGCGGAGACCATAGCAGCATTAACAGGTGTAACCTTAGCGGAGACCATAGCAGCATTACCAGGTGTAACCTTAGCCGGGGACCATAGCAGCATTAACAGGTGTAACCTTAGCAGTGACCACAGCAGCATTAACAGGTGTAACCTTAGCAGGGGCCACAGCAGCATTAACAGGTGTAACCTTAGCGGGGACCATAGCAGCATTAACAGGTGTACCCTTAGCGGAGACCATAGCAGCATTAACAGGTGTACCCTTAGCGGGGACCATAGCAGCATTAACAGGTGTACCATTAGCGGAGACCATAGCAGCATTAACAGGTGTAACCTTAGCGGAGACCATAGCAGCATTAACAGGTGTACCATTAGCGGGGGCCACAGCAGCATTAACAGGTGTAACCTTAGCGGAGACCATAGCAGCATTAACAGGTGTACCCTTAGCGGAGACCATAGCAACATTAACAGGTGTAACCCTAGCGGGGACCATAGCAGCATTAACAGGTGTACCCTTAGCGGAGACCATAGCAGCATTAACAGGTGTACCCTTAGCGGAGACCATAGCAGCATTAACAGGTGTACCCTTAGCGGGGACCATAGCAGCATTAACAGGTGTACCCTTAGCGGGGACCATAGCAGCATTAACAGGTGTACCCTTAGCGGAGACCATAGCAGCATTAACAGGTGTACCCTTAGCGGAGACCATAGCAGCATTAACAGGTGTACCCTTAGCGGGGACCATAGCAGCATTAACAGGTGTAACCTTAGCGGGGACCATAGCAGCATTAACAGGTGTACCCTTAGCGGGGACCATAGCAGCATTAACAGGTGTAACCTTAGCGGAGACCATAGCAGCATTAACAGGTGTACCCTTAGCGGGGACCATAGCAGCATTAACAGGTGTAACCTTAGCGGAGACCATAGCAGCATTAACAGGTGTACCCTTAGCAGAGACCATAGCAGCATTAACAGGTGTACCCTTAGCGGAGACCATAGCAGCATTAACAGGTGTACCCTTAGCGGGGACCATAGCAGCATTAACAGGTGTACCCTTAGCGGAGACCATAGCAGCATTAACAGGTGTAACCTTAGCGGGGACCATAGCAGCATTAACAGGTGTACCCTTAGCGGAGACCATAGCAGCATTAACAGGTGTACCCTTAGCGGGGACCATAGCAGCATTAACAGGTGTACCATTAGCGGGGACCATAGCAGCATTAACAGGTGTAACCTTAGCGGAGACCATAGCAGCATTAACAGGTGTAACCTTAGCGGAGACCACAGCAGCATTAACAGGTGTAACCTTAGCAGAGACCATAGCAGCATTAACAGGTGTAACCTTAGCGGAGACCACAGCAGCATTAACAGATGTAACCTTAGCGGAGACCATAGCAGCATTAACAGGTGTAACCTTAGCGGAGACCCCAGCAGCATTAACAGGTGTAACCTTAGCGGAGACCATAGCAGCATTAACAGGTGTACCCTTAGCGGGGACCATAGCAGCATTAACAGGTGTAACCTTAGCGGAGACCATAGCAGCATTAACAGGTGTAACCTTAGCGGAGACCATAGCAGCATTAACAGGTGTACCCTTAGCGGAGACCATGGCAGCATTAACAGGTGTACCCTTAGCAGAGACCATAGCAGCATTAACAGGTGTACCCTTAGCGGAGACCATAGCAGCATTAACAGGTGGAACCTTAGCGGAGACCATAGCAGCATTAACAGGTGTAACCTTAGAGGAGACCATAGCAGCATTAACAGGTGTACCCTTAGCAGAGACCATAGCAGCATTAACAGGTGTAACCTTAGTGGAGACCATAGCAGCATTAACAGGTGTAACCTTAGCGGAGACCATAGCAGCATTAACAGGTGTACCCTTAGCAGAGACCATAGCAGCATTAACAGGTGTAACCTTAGCGGGGACCAACGCAGCATTAACAGGTGTACCCTTAGCGGGGACCATAGCAGCATTAACAGGTGTACCATTAGCGGGGACCAAAGCAGCATTAACAGGTGTAACCTTAGCGGAGACCATAGCAGCATTAACAGGTGTACCCTTAGCGGGGACCATAGCAGCATTAACAGGTGTACCATTAGCGGAGACCATAGCAGCATTAACAGGTGTAACCTTAGCGGAGACCATAGCAGCATTAACAGGTGTACACTTAGCGGGGACCATAGCAGCATTAACAGGTGTACCATTAGCGGAGACCATAGCAGCATTAACAGGTGTAACCTTAGAGGAGACCATAGCAGCATTAACAGGTGTACCCTTAGCAGAGACCATAGCGGCATTAACAGGTGTACCCTTAGCGGAGACCATAGCAGCATTAACAGGTGTAACCTTAGCGGAGACCATAGCAGCATTAACAGGTGTAACCTTAGTGGAGACCATAGCAGCATTAACAGGTGTACCCTTAGCGGGGACCATAGCAGCATTAACAGGTGTACCCTTAGCGGAGACCATAGCAGCATTAACAGGTGTACCCTAAGCAGAGACCATAGCAGCATTAACAGGTGTACCCTTAGCAGAGACCACAGCAGCATTAACAGGTGTAACCTTAGAGGAGACCATAGCAGCATTAACAGGTGTACCCTTAGCGGGGACCATAGCAGCATTAACAGGTGTAACCTTAGCGGAGACCATAGCAGCATTAACAGGTGTAACCTTAGCGGGGACCATAGCAGCATTAACAGGTGTAACCTTAGCGGAGACCATAGCAGCATTAACAGGTGTACCCTTTGCAGAGACCATAGCATCATTAACAGGTGTAACCTTAGCGGGGACCATAGCAGCATTAACAGGTGTACCATTAGCGGGGGCCACAGCAGCATTAACAGGTGTAACCTTAGCGGAGACCATAGCAGCATTAACAGGTGTACCCTTAGCGGAGACCATAGCAGCATTAACAGGTGTACCCTTAGCAGAGACCATAGCAGCATTAACAGGTGTAACCTTAGAGGAGACCATAGCAGCATTAACAGGTGTACCCTTAGCAGAGACCATAGCAGCATTAACAGGTGTAACCTTAGCGGAGACCATAGCAGCATTAACAGGTGTAATCTTAGCAGAGACCATAGCAGCATTAACAGGTGTAACCTTAGAGGAGACCATAGCAGCATTAACAGGTGTAACCTTAGCGGAGACCATAGCAGCATTAACAGGTGTACCCTTAGCGGGGACCATAGCAGCATTAACAGGTGTACCCTTAGCGGAGACCATAGCAGCATTAACAGGTGTACCATTAGCGGGGGCCACAGCAGCATTAACAGGTGTAACCTTAGCGGAGACCATAGCAGCATTAACAGGTGTACCCTTAGCAGAGACCATAGCGGCATTAACAGGTGTACCCTTAGCGGAGACCATAGCAGCATTAACAGGTGTAACCTTAGCGGAGACCATAGCAGCATTAACAGGTGTACCCTTAGCAGAGACCATAGCAGCATTACCAGGTGTAACCTTAGCGGAGACCATAGCAGCATTAACAGGTGTAACCTTAGCGGGGACCATAGCAGCATTAACAGGTGTACCCTTAGCGGGGACCATAGCAGCATTAACAGGTGTACCCTTAGCGGGGACCATAGCAGCATTAACAGGTGTACCCTTAGCGGAGACCATAGCAGCATTAACAGGTGTACCCTTAGCGGAGACCATAGCAGCATTAACAGGTGTACCCTTAGCGGGGACCATAGCAGCATTAACAGGTGTAACCTTAGCGGGGACCATAGCAGCATTAACAGGTGTACCCTTAGCGGGGACCATAGCAGCATTAACAGGTGTAACCTTAGCGGAGACCATAGCAGCATTAACAGGTGTACCCTTAGCGGGGACCATAGCAGCATTAACAGGTGTAACCTTAGCGGAGACCATAGCAGCATTAACAGGTGTACCCTTAGCAGAGACCATAGCAGCATTAACAGGTGTACCCTTAGCAGAGACCATAGCAGCATTAACAGGTGTAACCTTAGCGGAGACCATAGCAGCATTAACAGGTGTACCCTTAGCAGGGACCATAGCAGCATTAACAGGTGTAACCTTAGTGGAGACCATAGCAGCATTAACAGGTGTACCCTTAGCGGGGACCATAGCAGCATTAACAGGTGTACCCTTAGCGGAGACCATAGCAGCATTAACAGGTGTACCCTAAGCAGAGACCATAGCAGCATTAACAGGTGTACCCTTAGCAGAGACCACAGCAGCATTAACAGGTGTAACCTTAGAGGAGACCATAGCAGCATTAACAGGTGTACCCTTAGCGGGGACCATAGCAGCATTAACAGGTGTAACCTTAGCGGAGACCATAGCAGCATTAACAGGTGTAACCTTAGCGGGGACCATAGCAGCATTAACAGGTGTAACCTTAGCGGAGACCATAGCAGCATTAACAGGTGTACCCTTTGCAGAGACCATAGCATCATTAACAGGTGTAACCTTAGCGGGGACCATAGCAGCATTAACAGGTGTACCATTAGCGGGGGCCACAGCAGCATTAACAGGTGTAACCTTAGCGGAGACCATAGCAGCATTAACAGGTGTACCCTTAGCGGAGACCATAGCAGCATTAACAGGTGTACCCTTAGCAGAGACCATAGCAGCATTAACAGGTGTAACCTTAGAGGAGACCATAGCAGCATTAACAGGTGTACCCTTAGCAGAGACCATAGCAGCATTAACAGGTGTAACCTTAGCGGAGACCATAGCAGCATTAACAGGTGTAATCTTAGCAGAGACCATAGCAGCATTAACAGGTGTAACCTTAGAGGAGACCATAGCAGCATTAACAGGTGTAACCTTAGCGGAGACCATAGCAGTATTAACAGGTGTACCCTTAGCGGGGACCATAGCAGCATTAACAGGTGTACCCTTAGCGGAGACCATAGCAGCATTAACAGGTGTACCATTAGCGGGGGCCACAGCAGCATTAACAGGTGTAACCTTAGCGGAGACCATAGCAGCATTAACAGGTGTACCCTTAGCGGAGACCATAGCAGCATTAACAGGTGTACCCTTAGCAGAGACCATAGCGGCATTAACAGGTGTACCCTTAGCGGAGACCATAGCAGCATTAACAGGTGTAACCTTAGCGGAGACCATAGCAGCATTAACAGGTGTACCCTTAGCAGAGACCATAGCAGCATTACCAGGTGTAACCTTAGCGGAGACCATAGCATCATTAACAGGTGTAACCTTAGCGGGGACCATAGCAGCATTAACAGGTGTACCATTAGCGGGGGCCACAGCAGCATTAACAGGTGTAACCTTAGCGGAGACCATAGCAGCATTAACAGGTGTACCCTTAGCGGAGACCATAGCAGCATTAACAGGTGTACCCTTAGCGGAGACCATAGCAGCATTAACAGGTGTACCCTTAGCGGGGACCATAGCAGCATTAACAGGTGTACCCTTAGCGGGGACCATAGCAGCATTAACAGGTGTAACCTTAGCGGAGACCATAGCAGCATTAACAGGTGTACCCTTAGCGGAGACCATAGCAGCATTAACAGGTGTAACCTTAGCGGGGACCATAGCAGCATTAACAGGTGTACCCTTAGCGGGGACCATAGCAGCATTAACAGGTGTACCCTTAGCGGGGACCATAGCAGCATTAACAGGTGTACCCTTAGCGGAGACCATAGCAGCATTAACAGGTGTACCCTTAGCGGAGACCATAGCAGCATTAACAGGTGTACCCTTAGCGGGGACCATAGCAGCATTAACAGGTGTAACCTTAGCGGGGACCATAGCAGCATTAACAGGTGTACCCTTAGCGGGGACCATAGCAGCATTAACAGGTGTAACCTTAGCGGAGACCATAGCAGCATTAACAGGTGTACCCTTAGCGGGGACCATAGCAGCATTAACAGGTGTAACCTTAGCGGAGACCATAGCAGCATTAACAGGTGTACCCTTAGCAGAGACCATAGCAGCATTAACAGGTGTACCCTTAGCGGAGACCATAGCAGCATTAACAGGTGTAACCTTAGCGGAGACCATAGCAGCATTAACAGGTGTACCCTTAGCAGGGACCATAGCAGCATTAACAGGTGTACCCTTAGCGGAGACCATAGCAGCATTAACAGGTGTAACCTTAGCGGGGACCATAGCAGCATTAACAGGTCTACCCTTAGCGGAGACCATAGCAGCATTAACAGGTGTACCCTTAGCGGAGACCATAGCAGCATTAACAGGTGTACCCTTAGCGGGGACCATAGCAGCATTAACAGGTGTAACCTTAGCGGGGACCATAGCAGCATTAACAGGTGTACCCTTAGCGGAGACCATAGCAGCATTAACAGGTGTACCCTTAGCGGAGACCATAGCAGCATTAACAGGTGTACCCTTAGCGGGGACCATAGCAGCATTAACAGGTGTAACCTTAGCGGGGACCATAGCAGCATTAACAGGTGTACCCTTAGCGGGGACCATAGCAGCATTAACAGGTGTAACCTTAGCGGAGACCATAGCAGCATTAACAGGTGTACCCTTAGCGGGGACGATAGCAGCATTAACAGGTGTAACCTTAGCGGAGACCATAGCAGCATTAACAGGTGTACCCTTAGCGGAGACCATAGCAGCATTAACAGGTGTACCCTTAGCGGAGACCATAGCAGCATTAACAGGTGTACCCTTAGCGGAGACCATAGCCGCATTAACAGGTGTACCATTAGCGGGGACCATAGCAGCATTAACAGATGTACCATTAGCGGGGACCATAGCAGCATTAACAGGTGTAACCTTAGTGGAGACCATAGCAGCATTAACAGGTGAACCTTAGCAGAGACCATAGCAGCATTAACAGGTGTAACCTTAGAGGAGACCATAGCAGCATTAACAGGTGTAACCTTAGCGGAGACCATAGCAGCATTAACAGGTGTACCCTTAGCGGGGACCATAGCAGCATTAACAGGTGTACCCTTAGCGGAGACCATAGCAGCATTAACAGGTGTACCATTAGCGGGGGCCACAGCAGCATTAACAGGTGTAACCTTAGCGGAGACCATAGCAGCATTAACAGGTGTACCCTTAGCGGAGACCATAGCAGCATTAACAGGTGTACCCTTAGCAGAGACCATAGCAGCATTAACAGGTGTACCCTTAGCGGAGACCATAGCAGCATTAACAGGTGTAACCTTAGCGGAGACCATAGCAGCATTAACAGGTGTACCCTTAGCAGAGACCATAGAAGCATTAACAGGTGTAACCTTAGCGGAGACCATAGCAGCATTAACAGGTGTACCCTTAGCGGGGACCATAGCAGCATTAACAGGTGTAACCTTAGCGGAGACCATAGCAGCATTAACAGGTGTAACCTTAGCGGAGACCATAGCAGCATTAACAGGTGTACCCTTAGCGGAGACCATGGCAGCATTAACAGGTGTACCCTTAGCAGAGACCATAGCAGCATTAACAGGTGTACCCTTAGCGGAGACCATAGCAGCATTAACAGGTGGAACCTTAGCGGAGACCATAGCAGCATTAACAGGTGTAACCTTAGCGGAGACCATAGCAGCATTAACAGGTGTAACCTTAGCGGGGACCATAGCAGCATTAACAGGTGTACCCTTAGCAGAGACCATAGCAGCATTAACAGGTGTAACCTTAGCGGAGACCATAGCAGCATTAACAGGTGTACCCTTAGCGGGGACCATAGCAGCATTAACAGGTGTAACCTTAGCGGAGACCATAGCAGCATTAACAGGTGTACCCTTAGCAGAGACCATAGCAGCATTAACAGGTGTACCCTTAGCGGAGACCATAGCAGCATTAACAGGTGTAACCTTAGCGAAGACCATAGCAGCATTAACAGGTGTACCCTTAGCAGAGACCATAGCAGCATTAACAGGTGTAACCTTAGCGGAGACCATAGCAGCATTAACAGGTGTAACCTTAGCCGGGGACCATAGCAGCATTAACAGGTGTAACCTTAGCGGAGACCATAGCAGCATTAACAGGTGTACCCTTAGCGGGGACCATAGCAGCATTAACAGGTGTACCATTAGCGGAGACCATAGCAGCATTAACAGGTGTAACCTTAGCGGAGACCATAGCAGCATTACCAGGTGTAACCTTAGCCGGGGACCATAGCAGCATTAACAGGTGTAACCTTAGCAGTGACCACAGCAGCATTAACAGGTGTAACCTTAGCAGGGGCCACAGCAGCATTAACAGGTGTAACCTTAGCGGGGACCATAGCAGCATTAACAGGTGTACCCTTAGCGGAGACCATAGCAGCATTAACAGGTGTACCCTTAGCGGGGACCATAGCAGCATTAACAGGTGTACCATTAGCGGAGACCATAGCAGCATTAACAGGTGTAACCTTAGCGGAGACCATAGCAGCATTAACAGGTGTACCATTAGCGGGGGCCACAGCAGCATTAACAGGTGTAACCTTAGCGGAGACCATAGCAGCATTAACAGGTGTACCCTTAGCGGAGACCATAGCAACATTAACAGGTGTAACCCTAGCGGGGACCATAGCAGCATTAACAGGTGTACCCTTAGCGGAGACCATAGCAGCATTAACAGGTGTACCCTTAGCGGAGACCATAGCAGCATTAACAGGTGTACCCTTAGCGGGGACCATAGCAGCATTAACAGGTGTACCCTTAGCGGGGACCATAGCAGCATTAACAGGTGTACCCTTAGCGGAGACCATAGCAGCATTAACAGGTGTACCCTTAGCGGAGACCATAGCAGCATTAACAGGTGTGCCCTTAGCGGGGACCATAGCAGCATTAACAGGTGTAACCTTAGCGGGGACCATAGCAGCATTAACAGGTGTACCCTTAGCGGGGACCATAGCAGCATTAACAGGTGTAACCTTAGCGGAGACCATAGCAGCATTAACAGGTGTACCCTTAGCGGGGACCATAGCAGCATTAACAGGTGTAACCTTAGCGGAGACCATAGCAGCATTAACAGGTGTACCCTTAGCAGAGACCATAGCAGCATTAACAGGTGTACCCTTAGCGGAGACCATAGCAGCATTAACAGGTGTACCCTTAGCGGGGACCATAGCAGCATTAACAGGTGTACCCTTAGCGGAGACCATAGCAGCATTAACAGGTGTAACCTTAGCGGGGACCATAGCAGCATTAACAGGTGTACCCTTAGCGGAGACCATAGCAGCATTAACAGGTGTACCCTTAGCGGGGACCATAGCAGCATTAACAGGTGTACCATTAGCGGGGACCATAGCAGCATTAACAGGTGTAACCTTAGCGGAGACCATAGCAGCATTAACAGGTGTAACCTTAGCGGAGACCACAGCAGCATTAACAGGTGTAACCTTAGCAGAGACCATAGCAGCATTAACAGGTGTAACCTTAGCGGAGACCACAGCAGCATTAACAGATGTAACCTTAGCGGAGACCATAGCAGCATTAACAGGTGTAACCTTAGCGGAGACCCCAGCAGCATTAACAGGTGTAACCTTAGCGGAGACCATAGCAGCATTAACAGGTGTACCCTTAGCGGAGACCATAGCAGCATTAACAGGTGTAACCTTAGCGGAGACCATAGCAGCATTAACAGGTGTACCATTAGCGGGGACCATAGCAGCATTAACAGGTGTAACCTTAGCGGAGACCATAGCAGCATTAACAGGTGTACCCTTAGCGGAGACCATAGCAGCATTAACAGGTGTACCCTTAGCGGGGACCATAGCAGCATTCACAGGTGTACCATTAGCGGGGACCATAGCAGCATTAACAGGTGTAACCTTAGCGGAGACCATAGCAGCATTAACAGGTGTAACCTTAGCGGAGACCACAGCAGCATTAACAGGTGTACCCTAAGCAGAGACCATAGCAGCATTAACAGGTGTACCCTTAGCAGAGACCACAGCAGCATTAACAGGTGTAACCTTAGAGGAGACCATAGCAGCATTAACAGGTGTACCCTTAGCAGAGACCATAGCAGCATTAACAGGTGTACCCTAAGCAGAGACCATAGCAGCATTAACAGGTGTACCCTTAGCAGAGACCACAGCAGCATTAACAAGTGTAACCTTAGAGGAGACCATAGCAGCATTAACAGGTGTACCCTTAGCAGAGACCATAGCAGCATTAACAGGTGGAACCTTAGCGGAGACCATAGCAGCATTAACAGGTGTAACCTTAGCGGAGACCATAGCAGCATTAACAGGTGTAACCTTAGCGGAGACCATAGCAGCATTAACAGGTATACCCTTAGCAGAGACCATAGCAGCATTAACAGGTGTACCCTTAGCGGAGACCATAGCAGCATTAACAGGTGTACCCTTAGCGGGGACCATAGCAGCATTAACAGGTGTACCCTTAGCGGAGACCATAGCAGCATTAACAGGTGTAACCTTAGCGGGGACCATAGCAGCATTAACAGGTGTACCCTTAGCGGAGACCATAGCAGCATTAACAGGTGTACCCTTAGCGGAGACCATGGCAGCATTAACAGGTGTAACCTTAGCAGAGACCATAGCAGCATTAACAGGTGTAACCTTAGCGGAGACCAGAGCAGCATTAACAGGTGTAACCTTAGCGGAGACCATAGCAGCATTAACAGGTGTAACCTTAGCGGAGACCCCAGCAGCATTAACAGGTGTAACCTTAGCGGAGACCATAGCAGCATTAACAGGTGTACCCTTAGCGGAGACCATAGCAGCATTAACAGGTGTAACCTTAGCGGAGACCATAGCAGCATTAACAGGTGTACCATTAGCGGGGACCATAGCAGCATTAACAGGTGTAACCTTAGCGGAGACCATAGCAGCATTAACAGGTGTACCCTTAGCGGAGACCATAGCAGCATTAACAGGTGTACCCTTAGCGGGGACCATAGCAGCATTAACAGGTGTACCATTAGCGGGGACCATAGCATCATTAACAGGTGTAACCTTAGCGGAGACCATAGCAGCATTAACAGGTGTAACCTTAGCGGAGACCACAGCAGCATTAACAGGTGTAACCTTAGCAGAGACCATAGCAGCATTAACAGGTGTAACCTTAGCGGAGACCACAGCAGCATTAACAGGTGTAACCTTAGCGGAGACCATAGCAGCATTAACAGGTGTAACCTTAGCGGAGACCCCAGCAGCATTAACAGGTGTACCCTTAGCGGGGACCATAGCAGCATTAACAGGTGTAACCTTAGCGGAGACCCCAGCAGCATTAACAGGTGTAACCTTAGCGGAGACCATAGCAGCATTAACAGGTGTAACCTTAGCGGGGACCATAGCAGCATTAACAGGTGTACCCTTAGCGGAGACCATAGCAGCATTAACAGGTGTACCCTTAGCGGAGACCATGGCAGCATTAACAGGTGTAACCTTAGCAGAGACCATAGCAGCATTAACAGGTGTAACCTTAGCGGAGACCACAGCAGCATTAACAGGTGTAACCTTAGCGGAGACCATAGCAGCATTAACAGGTGTAACGTTAGCGGAGACCCCAGCAGCATTAACAGGTGTAACCTTAGCGGAGACCATAGCAGCATTAACAGGTGTACCCTTAGCGGGGACCATAGCAGCATTAACAGGTGTAACCTTAGCGGGGACCATAGCAGCATTAACAGGTGTACCCTTAGCGGGGACCATAGCAGCATTAACAGGTGTAACCTTAGCGGAGACCATAGCAGCATTAACAGGTGTACCCTTAGCGGGGACGATAGCAGCATTAACAGGTGTAACCTTAGCGGAGACCATAGCAGCATTAACAGGTGTACCCTTAGCGGAGACCATAGCAGCATTAACAGGTGTACCCTTAGCGGAGACCATAGCAGCATTAACAGGTGTACCCTTAGCGGAGACCATAGCAGCATTAACAGGTGTACCATTAGCGGGGACCATAGCAGCATTAACAGGTGTACCATTAGCGGGGACCATAGCAGCATTAACAGGTGTAACCTTAGTGGAGACCATAGCAGCATTAACAGGTGTAACCTTAGCAGAGACCATAGCAGCATTAACAGGTGTAACCTTAGAGGAGACCATAGCAGCATTAACAGGTGTAACCTTAGCGGAGACCATAGCAGCATTAACAGGTGTACCCTTAGCGGGGACCATAGCAGCATTAACAGGTGTACCCTTAGCGGAGACCATAGCAGCATTAACAGGTGTACCATTAGCGGGGGCCACAGCAGCATTAACAGGTGTAACCTTAGCGGAGACCATAGCAGCATTAACAGGTGTACCCTTAGCGGAGACCATAGCAGCATTAACAGGTGTACCCTTAGCAGAGACCATAGCAGCATTAACAGGTGTACCCTTAGCGGAGACCATAGCAGCATTAACAGGTGTAACCTTAGCGGAGACCATAGCAGCATTAACAGGTGTACCCTTAGCAGAGACCATAGAAGCATTAACAGGTGTAACCTTAGCGGAGACCATAGCAGCATTAACAGGTGTACCCTTAGCGGGGACCATAGCAGCATTAACAGGTGTAACCTTAGCGGAGACCATAGCAGCATTAACAGGTGTAACCTTAGCGGAGACCATAGCAGCATTAACAGGTGTACCCTTAGCGGAGACCATGGCAGCATTAACAGGTGTACCCTTAGCAGAGACCATAGCAGCATTAACAGGTGTACCCTTAGCGGAGACCATAGCAGCATTAACAGGTGGAACCTTAGCGGAGACCATAGCAGCATTAACAGGTGTAACCTTAGCGGAGACCATAGCAGCATTAACAGGTGTAACCTTAGCGGGGACCATAGCAGCATTAACAGGTGTACCCTTAGCAGAGACCATAGCAGCATTAACAGGTGTAACCTCAGCGGAGACCATAGCAGCATTAACAGGTGTACCCTTAGCGGGGACGATAGCAGCATTAACAGGTGTAACCTTAGCGGAGACCATAGCAGCATTAACAGGTGTACCCTTAGCAGAGACCATAGCAGCATTAACAGGTGTACCCTTAGCGGAGACCATAGCAGCATTAACAGGTGTAACCTTAGCGAAGACCATAGCAGCATTAACAGGTGTACCCTTAGCAGAGACCATAGCAGCATTAACAGGTGTAACCTTAGCGGAGACCATAGCAGCATTAACAGGTGTAACCTTAGCCGGGGACCATAGCAGCATTAACAGGTGTAACCTTAGCGGAGACCATAGCAGCATTAACAGGTGTACCCTTAGCGGGGACCATAGCAGCATTAACAGGTGTACCATTAGCGGAGACCATAGCAGCATTAACAGGTGTAACCTTAGCGGAGACCATAGCAGCATTACCAGGTGTAACCTTAGCCGGGGACCATAGCAGCATTAACAGGTGTAACCTTAGCAGTGACCACAGCAGCATTAACAGGTGTAACCTTAGCAGGGGCCACAGCAGCATTAACAGGTGTAACCTTAGCGGGGACCATAGCAGCATTAACAGGTGTACCCTTAGCGGAGACCATAGCAGCATTAACAGGTGTACCCTTAGCGGGGACCATAGCAGCATTAACAGGTGTACCATTAGCGGAGACCATAGCAGCATTAACAGGTGTAACCTTAGCGGAGACCATAGCAGCATTAACAGGTGTACCATTAGCGGGGGCCACAGCAGCATTAACAGGTGTAACCTTAGCGGAGACCATAGCAGCATTAACAGGTGTACCCTTAGCGGAGACCATAGCAACATTAACAGGTGTAACCCTAGCGGGGACCATAGCAGCATTAACAGGTGTACCCTTAGCGGAGACCATAGCAGCATTAACAGGTGTACCCTTAGCGGAGACCATAGCAGCATTAACAGGTGTACCCTTAGCGGGGACCATAGCAGCATTAACAGGTGTACCCTTAGCGGGGACAATAGCAGCATTAACAGGTGTACCCTTAGCGGAGACCATAGCAGCATTAACAGGTGTACCCTTAGCGGAGACCATAGCAGCATTAACAGGTGTACCCTTAGCGGGGACCATAGCAGCATTAACAGGTGTAACCTTAGCGGGGACCATAGCAGCATTAACAGGTGTACCCTTAGCGGGGACCATAGCAGCATTAACAGGTGTAACCTTAGCGGAGACCATAGCAGCATTAACAGGTGTACCCTTAGCGGGGACCATAGCAGCATTAACAGGTGTAACCTTAGCGGAGACCATAGCAGCATTAACAGGTGTACCCTTAGCAGAGACCATAGCAGCATTAACAGGTGTACCCTTAGCGGAGACCATAGCAGCATTAACAGGTGTACCCTTAGCGGGGACCATAGCAGCATTAACAGGTGTACCCTTAGCGGAGACCATAGCAGCATTAACAGGTGTAACCTTAGCGGGGACCATAGCAGCATTAACAGGTGTACCCTTAGCGGAGACCATAGCAGCATTAACAGGTGTACCCTTAGCGGGGACCATAGCAGCATTAACAGGTGTACCATTAGCGGGGACCATAGCAGCATTAACAGGTGTAACCTTAGCGGAGACCATAGCAGCATTAACAGGTGTAACCTTAGCGGAGACCACAGCAGCATTAACAGGTGTAACCTTAGCAGAGACCATAGCAGCATTAACAGGTGTAACCTTAGCGGAGACCACAGCAGCATTAACAGATGTAACCTTAGCGGAGACCATAGCAGCATTAACAGGTGTAACCTTAGCGGAGACCCCAGCAGCATTAACAGGTGTAACCTTAGCGGAGACCATAGCAGCATTAACAGGTGTACCCTTAGCGGAGACCATAGCAGCATTAACAGGTGTAACCTTAGCGGAGACCATAGCAGCATTAACAGGTGTACCATTAGCGGGGACCATAGCAGCATTAACAGGTGTAACCTTAGCGGAGACCATAGCAGCATTAACAGGTGTACCCTTAGCGGAGATCATAGCAGCATTAACAGGTGTACCCTTAGCGGGGACCATAGCAGCATTAACAGGTGTACCATTAGCGGGGACCATAGCAGCATTAACAGGTGTAACCTTAGCGGAGACCATAGCAGCATTAACAGGTGTAACCTTAGCGGAGACCACAGCAGCATTAACAGGTGTACCCTAAGCAGAGACCATAGCAGCATTAACAGGTGTACCCTTAGCAGAGACCACAGCAGCATTAACAGGTGTAACCTTAGAGGAGACCATAGCAGCATTAACAGGTGTACCCTTAGCAGAGACCATAGCAGCATTAACAGGTGTACCCTAAGCAGAGACCATAGCAGCATTAACAGGTGTACCCTTAGCAGAGACCACAGCAGCATTAACAAGTGTAACCTTAGAGGAGACCATAGCAGCATTAACAGGTGTACCCTTAGCAGAGACCATAGCAGCATTAACAGGTGGAACCTTAGCGGAGACAATAGCAGCATTAACAGGTGTAAACTTAGCGGAGACCATAGCAGCATTAACAGGTGTACCCTTAGCAGAGACCATAGCAGCATTAACAGGTGTACCCTTAGCGGAGACCATAGCAGCATTAACAGGTGTACCCTTAGCGGGGACCATAGCAGCATTAACAGGTGTACCCTTAGCGGAGACCATAGCAGCATTAACAGGTGTAACCTTTGCGGGGACCATAGCAGCATTAACAGGTGTACCCTTAGCGGAGACCATAGCAGCATTAACAGGTGTACCCTTAGCGGAGACCATGGCAGCATTAACAGGTGTAACCTTAGCAGAGACCATAGCAGCATTAACAGGTGTAACCTTAGCGGAGACCACAGCAGCATTAACAGGTGTAACCTTAGCGGAGACCATAGCAGCATTAACAGGTGTAACCTTAGCGGAGACCCCAGCAGCATTAACAGGTGTAACCTTAGCGGAGACCATAGCAGCATTAACAGGTGTACCCTTAGCGGAGACCATAGCAGCATTAACAGGTGTAACCTTAGCGGAGACCATAGCAGCATTAACAGGTGTACCATTAGCGGGGACCATAGCAGCATTAACAGGTGTAACCTTAGCGGAGACCATAGCAGCATTAACAGGTGTACCCTTAGCGGAGACCATAGCAGCATTAACAGGTGTACCCTTAGCGGGGACCATAGCAGCATTAACAGGTGTACCATTAGCGGGGACCATAGCAGCATTAACAGGTGTAACCTTAGCGGAGACCATAGCAGCATTAACAGGTGTAACCTTAGCGGAGACCACAGCAGCATTAACAGGTGTAACCTTAGCAGAGACCATAGCAGCATTAACAGGTGTAACCTTAGCGGAGACCACAGCAGCATTAACAGGTGTAACCTTAGCGGAGACCATAGCAGCATTAACAGGTGTAACCTTAGCGGAGACCCCAGCAGCATTAACAGGTGTACCCTTAGCGGGGACCATAGCAGCATTAACAGGTGTAACCTTAGCGGAGACCCCAGCAGCATTAACAGGTGTAACCTTAGCGGAGACCATAGCAGCATTAACAGGTGTAACCTTAGCGGGGACCATAGCAGCATTAACAGGTGTACCCTTAGCGGAGACCATAGCAGCATTAACAGGTGTACCCTTAGCGGAGACCATGGCAGCATTAACAGGTGTAACCTTAGCAGAGACCATAGCAGCATTAACAGGTGTAACCTTAGCGGAGACCACAGCAGCATTAACAGGTGTAACCTTAGCGGAGACCATAGCAGCATTAACAGGTGTAACGTTAGCGGAGACCCCAGCAGCATTAACAGGTGTAACCTTAGCGGAGACCATAGCAGCATTAACAGGTGTACCCTTAGCGGAGACCATAGCAGCATTAACAGGTGTAACCTTAGCGGAGACCATAGCAGCATTAACAGGTGTACCATTAGCGGGGACCATAGCAGCATTAACAGGTGTAACCTTAGCGGAGACCATAGCAGCATTAACAGGTGTACCCTTAGCGGAGACCATAGCAGCATTAACAGGTGTACCCTTAGCGGGGACCATAGCAGCATTAACAGGTGTACCATTAGCGGGGACCATAGCAGCATTAACAGGTGTAACCTTAGCGGAGACCATAGCAGCATTAACAGGTGTAACCTTAGCGGAGACCACAGCAGCATTAACAGGTGTAACCTTAGCAGAGACCATAGCAGCATTAACAGGTGTAACCTTAGCGGAGACCACAGCAGCATTAACAGGTGTAACCTTAGCGGAGACCATAGCAGCATTAACAGGTGTAACCTTAGCGGAGACCCCAGCAGCATTAACAGGTGTACCCTTAGCGGGGACCATAGCAGCATTAACAGGTTTAACCTTAGTGGAGACCCCAGCAGCATTAACAGGTGTACCCTTAGCGGGGACCATAGCAGCATTAACAGGTGTAACCTTAGCGGAGACCCCAGCAGCATTAACAGGTGTACCCTTAGCGGAGACCACATCAGCATTAACAGGTGTAACCTTAGCAGAGACCATAGCAGCATTAACAGGTGTAACCTTAGCGGAGACCATAGCAGCATTAACAGGTGTAACCTTAGCAGAGACCCCAGCAGCATTAACAGGTGTACCCTTAGCGGGGACCATAGCAGCATTAACAGGTGTAACCTTAGCGGGGACCATAGCAGCATTAACAGGTGTAACCTTAGCGGGGACCATAGCAGCATTAACAGGTGTACGCTTAGCAGAGACCATAGCAGCATTAACAGGTGTAACCTTAGCGGAGACCCCAGCAGCATTAACAGGTGTACCCTTAGCGGGGACCATAGCAGCATTAACAGGTGTAACCTTAGCGGAGACCATAGCAGCATTAACAGGTGTAACCTTAGCGGAGACCCCAGCAGCATTAACAGGTGTAACCTTAGCAGGGACCATAGCAGCATTAACAGGTGTACCCTTAGCAGAGACCATAGCAGCATTAACAGGTGTAACCTTAGCGGAGACCCCAGCAGCATTAACAGGTGTACCCTTAGCGGGGACCATAGCAGCATTAACAGGTGTAACCTTAGCGGAGACCATAGCAGCATTAACAGGTGTAACCTTAGCGGAGACCATAGCAGCATTAACAGGTGTAACCTTAGCGGAGACCCCAGCAGCATTAACAGGTGTAACCTTAGCAGGGACCATAGCAGCATTAACAGGTGTAACCTTAGCGGAGACCACAGCAGCATTAACAGGTGTAACCTTAGCGGAGACCATAGCAGCATTAACAGGTGTAACCTTAGCGGAGACCCCAGCAGCATTAACAGGTGTACCCTTAGCGGGGACCATAGCAGCATTAACAGGTGTAACCTTAGCGGAGACCCCAGCAGCATTAACAGGTGTAACCTTAGCGGAGACCATAGCAGCATTAACAGGTGTAACCTTAGCGGGGACCATAGCAGCATTAACAGGTGTACCCTTAGCGGAGACCATAGCAGCATTAACAGGTGTACCCTTAGCGGAGACCATGGCAGCATTAACAGGTGTAACCTTAGCAGAGACCATAGCAGCATTAACAGGTGTAACCTTAGCGGAGACCACAGCAGCATTAACAGGTGTAACCTTAGCGGAGACCATAGCAGCATTAACAGGTGTAACGTTAGCGGAGACCCCAGCAGCATTAACAGGTGTAACCTTAGCGGAGACCATAGCAGCATTAACAGGTGTACCCTTAGCGGAGACCATAGCAGCATTAACAGGTGTAACCTTAGCGGAGACCATAGCAGCATTAACAGGTGTACCATTAGCGGGGACCATAGCAGCATTAACAGGTGTAACCTTAGCGGAGACCATAGCAGCATTAACAGGTGTACCCTTAGCGGAGACCATAGCAGCATTAACAGGTGTACCCTTAGCGGGGACCATAGCAGCATTAACAGGTGTACCATTAGCGGGGACCATAGCAGCATTAACAGGTGTAACCTTAGCGGAGACCATAGCAGCATTAACAGGTGTAACCTTAGCGGAGACCACAGCAGCATTAACAGGTGTAACCTTAGCAGAGACCATAGCAGCATTAACAGGTGTAACCTTAGCGGAGACCACAGCAGCATTAACAGGTGTAACCTTAGCGGAGACCATAGCAGCATTAACAGGTGTAACCTTAGCGGAGACCCCAGCAGCATTAACAGGTGTACCCTTAGCGGGGACCATAGCAGCATTAACAGGTTTAACCTTAGTGGAGACCCCAGCAGCATTAACAGGTGTACCCTTAGCGGGGACCATAGCAGCATTAACAGGTGTAACCTTAGCGGAGACCCCAGCAGCATTAACAGGTGTACCCTTAGCGGAGACCACATCAGCATTAACAGGTGTAACCTTAGCAGAGACCATAGCAGCATTAACAGGTGTAACCTTAGCGGAGACCATAGCAGCATTAACAGGTGTAACCTTAGCGGAGACCCCAGCAGCATTAACAGGTGTACCCTTAGCGGGGACCATAGCAGCATTAACAGGTGTAACCTTAGCGGGGACCATAGCAGCATTAACAGGTGTAACCTTAGCGGGGACCATAGCAGCATTAACAGGTGTACGCTTAGCAGAGACCATAGCAGCATTAACAGGTGTAACCTTAGCGGAGACCCCAGCAGCATTAACAGGTGTACCCTTAGCGGGGACCATAGCAGCATTAACAGGTGTAACCTTAGCGGAGACCATAGCAGCATTAACAGGTGTAACCTTAGCGGAGACCCCAGCAGCATTAACAGGTGTAACCTTAGCAGGGACCATAGCAGCATTAACAGGTGTACCCTTAGCAGAGACCATAGCAGCATTAACAGGTGTAACCTTAGCGGAGACCCCAGCAGCATTAACAGGTGTACCCTTAGCGGGGACCATAGCAGCATTAACAGGTGTAACCTTAGCGGAGACCATAGCAGCATTAACAGGTGTAACCTTAGCGGAGACCATAGCAGCATTAACAGGTGTAACCTTAGCGGAGACCCCAGCAGCATTAACAGGTGTAACCTTAGCAGGGACCATAGCAGCATTAACAGGTGTACCCTTAGCAGAGACCATAGCAGCATTAACAGGTGTAACCTTAGCGGAGACCCCAGCAGCATTAACAGGTGTACCCTTAGCGGGGACCATAGCAGCATTAACAGGTGTAACCTTAGCGGAGACCATAGCAGCATTAACAGGTGTAACCTTAGCGGAGACCATAGCAGCATTAAGAGGTGTAACCTTAGCGGAGACCCCAGCAGCATTAACAGGTGTAACCTTAGCAGGGACCATAGCAGCATTAACAGGTGTAACCTTAGCGGAGACCATAGCAGCATTAACATGTGTACCCTTAGCGGAGACCATAGCAGCATTAACAGGTGTAACCTTAGCGGAGACCATAGCAGCATTAACAGGTGTAACCTTAGCGGAGACCCCAGCAGCATTAACAGGTGTAACCTTAGCGGAGACCCCAGCAGCATTAACAGGTGTAACCTTAGCGGAGACCATAGCAGCATTAACAGGTGTACCCTTAGCGGGGACCATAGCAGCATTAACAGGTGTACCCTTAGCGGGGACCATAGCAGCATTAACAGGTGTAACCTTAGCGGAGACCATAGCAGCATTAACAGGTGTACCCTTAGCGGGGACCATAGCAGCATTAACAGGTGTAACCTTAGCAGGGACCATAGCAGCATTAACAGGTGTAACCTTAGCGGAGACCATAGCAGCATTAACAGGTGTACCATTAGCGGGGACCATAGCAGCATTAACAGGTGTAACCTTAGCGGAGACCATAGCAGCATTAACAGGTGTAACCTTAGCAGAGACCCCAGCAGCATTAACAGGTGTACCCTTAGCGGGGACCATAGCAGCATTAACAGGTGTAACCTTAGCGGAGACCCCAGCAGCATTAACAGGTGTAACCTTAGCGGAGACCATAGCAGCATTAACAGGTGTAACCTTAGCGGGGACCATAGCAGCATTAACAGGTGTACCCTTAGCGGAGACCATAGCAGCATTAACAGGTGTACCCTTAGCGGAGACCATGGCAGCATTAACAGGTGTAACCTTAGCAGAGACCATAGCAGCATTAACAGGTGTAACCTTAGCGGAGACCACAGCAGCATTAACAGGTGTAACCTTAGCGGAGACCATAGCAGCATTAACAGGTGTAACGTTAGCGGAGACCCCAGCAGCATTAACAGGTGTAACCTTAGCGGAGACCATAGCAGCATTAACAGGTGTACCCTTAGCGGAGACCATAGCAGCATTAACAGGTGTAACCTTAGCGGAGACCATAGCAGCATTAACAGGTGTACCATTAGCGGGGACCATAGCAGCATTAACAGGTGTAACCTTAGCGGAGACCATAGCAGCATTAACAGGTGTACCCTTAGCGGAGACCATAGCAGCATTAACAGGTGTACCCTTAGCGGGGACCATAGCAGCATTAACAGGTGTACCATTAGCGGGGACCATAGCAGCATTAACAGGTGTAACCTTAGCGGAGACCATAGCAGCATTAACAGGTGTAACCTTAGCGGAGACCACAGCAGCATTAACAGGTGTAACCTTAGCAGAGACCATAGCAGCATTAACAGGTGTAACCTTAGCGGAGACCACAGCAGCATTAACAGGTGTAACCTTAGCGGAGACCATAGCAGCATTAACAGGTGTAACCAAAGCGGAGACCCCAGCAGCATTAACAGGTGTACCCTTAGCGGGGACCATAGCAGCATTAACAGGTTTAACCTTAGTGGAGACCCCAGCAGCATTAACAGGTGTACCCTTAGCGGGGACCATAGCAGCATTAACAGGTGTAACCTTAGCGGAGACCCCAGCAGCATTAACAGGTGTACCCTTAGCGGAGACCACATCAGCATTAACAGGTGTAACCTTAGCAGAGACCATAGCAGCATTAACAGGTGTAACCTTAGCGGAGACCATAGCAGCATTAACAGGTGTAACCTTAGCGGAGACCCCAGCAGCATTAACAGGTGTACCCTTAGCGGGGACCATAGCAGCATTAACAGGTGTAACCTTAGCGGGGACCATAGCAGCATTAACAGGTGTAACCTTAGCGGGGACCATAGCAGCATTAACAGGTGTACGCTTAGCAGAGACCATAGCAGCATTAACAGGTGTAACCTTAGCGGAGACCCCAGCAGCATTAACAGGTGTACCCTTAGCGGGGACCATAGCAGCATTAACAGGTGTAACCTTAGCGGAGACCATAGCAGCATTAACAGGTGTAACCTTAGCGGAGACCCCAGCAGCATTAACAGGTGTAACCTTAGCAGGGACCATAGCAGCATTAACAGGTGTACCCTTAGCAGAGACCATAGCAGCATTAACAGGTGTAACCTTAGCGGAGACCCCAGCAGCATTAACAGGTGTACCCTTAGCGGGGACCATAGCAGCATTAACAGGTGTAACCTTAGCGGAGACCATAGCAGCATTAACAGGTGTAACCTTAGCGGAGACCATAGCAGCATTAACAGGTGTAACCTTAGCGGAGACCCCAGCAGCATTAACAGGTGTAACCTTAGCAGGGACCATAGCAGCATTAACAGGTGTACCCTTAGCAGAGACCATAGCAGCATTAACAGGTGTAACCTTAGCGGAGACCCCAGCAGCATTAACAGGTGTACCCTTAGCGGGGACCATAGCAGCATTAACAGGTGTAACCTTAGCGGAGACCATAGCAGCATTAACAGGTGTAACCTTAGCGGAGACCATAGCAGCATTAAGAGGTGTAACCTTAGCGGAGACCCCAGCAGCATTAACAGGTGTAACCTTAGCAGGGACCATAGCAGCATTAACAGGTGTAACCTTAGCGGAGACCATAGCAGCATTAACATGTGTACCCTTAGCGGAGACCATAGCAGCATTAACAGGTGTAACCTTAGCGGAGACCATAGCAGCATTAACAGGTGTAACCTTAGCGGAGACCCCAGCAGCATTAACAGGTGTAACCTTAGCGGAGACCCCAGCAGCATTAACAGGTGTAACCTTAGCGGAGACCATAGCAGCATTAACAGGTGTACCCTTAGCGGGGACCATAGCAGCATTAACAGGTGTACCCTTAGCGGGGACCATAGCAGCATTAACAGGTGTAACCTTAGCGGAGACCATAGCAGCATTAACAGGTGTACCCTTAGCGGGGACCATAGCAGCATTAACAGGTGTAACCTTAGCAGGGACCATAGCAGCATTAACAGGTGTAACCTTAGCGGAGACCATAGCAGCATTAACAGGTGTACCATTAGCGGGGACCATAGCAGCATTAACAGGTGTAACCTTAGCGGAGACCATAGCAGCATTAACAGGTGTAACCTTAGCAGAGACCCCAGCAGCATTAACAGGTGTACCCTTAGCGGAGACCATAGCAGCATTAACAGGTGTAACCTTAGCGGAGACCCCAGCAGCATTAACAGGTGTAACCTTAGCAGGGTGCACTGTTAAAATTATAAGGCTCGACTCCTTCCGCGCCTCAGCTCAGCGCGGGTCTTTGTTGTCTTGTGCGGTGCTTGTTGCTCGCCCCTGAGCCTTGCATCTCTGAAGCCCCCTGAAAGCTGCAGTCTCCTCTGTGATGTATTATGCAGATGCAGTGTCAGCCACACTCTCAGCTTGAAAGAGAGAATAAAACACAAGTGTCACAGGCAGCACAAGGCCTGATGGAGGAGGGAGGCGGCCTCCTCGCCAGGAAACCTCCTGGCCACTAGCCAAGGCTGTGTGCGTCGTCTCTGTGCAGCGCGCCACATACCAAGGCTTTGTGCGTCGTCTCTGTGCAGTGCGCCACAAGCCAAGGCCGTGTGCATCGTCTCTGTGCAGTGCGCCACAAGCCAAGGCTGTGTGCATCGTGTCTGTGCAGCGCGCCACTAGCCAAGGCTTTGTGCGTCGTCTCTGTGCAGCGCGCCACAAGCCAAGGCTGTGTGCATCGTCTCTGTGCAGCGCGCCACATGCCAAGGCCGTGTGCATCGTCTCTGTGCAGTGCGCCACATGCCAAGGCCGTGTGCATCGTCTCTGTGCAGTGCGCCACAAGCCAAGGCTGTGTGCGTCGTCTCTGTGCAGTGCGCCACAAGCCAAGGCTGTGTGCATCGTCTCTGTGCAGTGCGCCACATGCCAAGGCTTTGTGCCTCGTCTCTGTGCAGTGCGCCACAAGCCAAGGCTTTGTGCGTCGTCTCTGTGCAGTGCGCCACAAGCCAAGGCTTTGTGCATCGTCTCTGTGCAGTGTGCCACTAGCCAAGGCTGTGTGCGTCGCCTCTCTGCAGCGCGCCACATACCAAGGCTTTGTGCGTCGTCTCTGTGCAGTGCGCCACAAGCCAAGGCCGTGTGCATCGTCTCTGTGCAGTGCGCCACAAGCCAAGGCTGTGTGCATCGTGTCTGTGCAGCGCGCCACTAGCCAAGGCTTTGTGCGTCGTCTCTGTGCAGCGCGCCACAAGCCAAGGCTGTGTGCATCGTCTCTGTGCAGTGCGCCACATGCCAAGGCCGTGTGCATCGTCTCTGTGCAGTGCGCCACATGCCAAGGCTGTGTGCATCGTCTCTGTGCAGTGCGCCATTTGCCAAGGCTTTGTGCATCGTCTCTGTGCAGTGCGCCACAAGCCAAGGCTGTGTGCATCGTCTCTGTGCAGTGCGCCACATGCCAAGGCTGTGTGCGTCGTCTCTGTGCAGTGCGCCACAAGCCAAGGCTTTGTGCATCGTCTCTGTGCAGTGCGCCACTAGCCAAGGCTTTGTGCGTCGTCTCTGTGCAGCGCGCCACAAGCCAAGGCTGTGTGCATCGTCTCTGTGCAGTGCGCCACATACCAAGGCCGTGTGCATCGTCTCTGTGCAGTGCGCCACAAGCCAAGGCCGTGTGCATCGTCTCTGTGCAGTGCGCCACATGCCAAGGCTTTGTGCATCGTCTCTGTGCAGTGCGCCACATGCCAAGGCCGTGTGCATCGTCTCTGTCCAGTGCGCCACATGTCAAGGCTTTGTGCGTCGTCTCTGTGCAGTGCGCCACATGCCAAGGCTGTGTGCATCGTCTCTGTGCAGTGCGCCACATGCCAAGGCTGTGTGCATCGTCTCTGTGCAGTGCGCCACAAGCCAAGGCTGTGTGCATCGTCTCTGTGCAGTGCGCCACAAGCCAAGGCTGTGTGCATCGTCTCTGTGCAGTGCGCCACATGCCAAGGCTTTGGGCGTCGTCTCTGTGCAGTGCGCCACAAGCCAAGGCTGTGTGCATCGTCTCTGTGCAGTGCGCCACATGCCAAGGCTTTGTGCGTCGTCTCTGTGCAGTGCGCCACAAGCCAAGGCTGTGTGCATCGTCTCTGTGCAGTGCGCCACAAGCCAAGGCTGTGTGCATCGTCTCTGTGCAGTGCGCCACAAGCCAAGGCTGTGTGCATCGTCTCTGTGCAGTGCGCCACATGCCAAGGCTGTGTGCGTCGTCTCTGTGCAGTGCGCCACATGCCAAGGCTTTGTGTGTCGTCTCTGTGCAGTGCGCCACATGCCAAGGCTGTGTGCATCGTCTCTGTGCAGTGCGCCACTAGCCAAGGCTGTGTGCATCGTCTCTGTGCAGTGCGCCACATGCCAAGGCTGTGTGCATTGTCTCTGTGCAGTGCGCCACATGCCAAGGCCGTGTGCATCGTCTCTGTGCAGTGCGCCACATGCCAAGGCTTTGTGCGTCGTCTCTGTGCAGTGCGCCACATGCCAAGGCTGTGTGCATCGTCTCTGTGCAGTGAGCCACATGCCAAGGCTGTGTGCATCGTCTCTGTGCAGTGCGCCACATGCCAAGGCTGTGTGCGTCGTCTCTGTGCAGTGCGCCACATGCCAAGGCTTTGTGTGTCATCTCTGTGCAGTGCGCCACATGCCAAGGCGGTGTGCATCGTCTTTGTGCAGTGCGCCACAAGCCAAGGCTTTGTGTGTCGTCTCTGTGCAGTGCGCCACATGCCAAGGCGGTGTGCATCGTCTCTGTGCAGTGCGCCACATGCCAAGGCCGTGTGCGTCGTCTCTGTGCAGTGCGCCACATGCCAAGGCTGTGTGCGTCGTCTCTGTGCAGTGCGCCACATGCCAAGGCTTTGTGCGTCGTCTCTGTGCAGTGCGCCACATGCCAAGGCTGTGTGCATCGTCTCTGTGCAGTGCGCCACATGCCAAGGCTGTGTGCGTCGTCTCTGTGCAGTGCGCCACATGCCAAGGCCGTGTGCATCGTCTCTGTGCAGTGCGCCACATGCCAAGGCTGTGTGCATCGTCTCTGTGCAGTGCGCCACATGCCAGGGCTGTGTGCGTCGTCTCTGTGCAGTGCGCCACATGCCAAGGCTGTGTGCGTCGTCTCTGTGCAGTGCGCCACATGCCAAGGCTGTGTGCGTCGTCTCTGTGCAGTGCACCACATGCCAAGGCTGTGTGCGTCGTCTCTGTGCAGTGCGCCACATGCCAAGGCCGTGTGCATCGTCTCTGTGCAGTGCGCCACAAGCCAAGGCTGTGTGCATCGTCTCTGTGCAGCGCGCCACTAGCCAAGGCTTTGTGCGTCGTCTCTGTGCAGTGCGCCACATGCCAAGGCTTTGTGCATCGTCTCTGTGCAGCGCGCCACAAGCCAAGGCTTTGTGCGTCGTCTCTGTGCAGTGCGCCACATGCCAGGGCTTTGTGCATCGTCTCTGTGCAGCGCGCCACAAGCCAAGGCTGTGTGCGTTGTCATTGTGCAGTGCGCCACAAGCCAAGGCTTTGTGCGTCGTCTCTGTGCAGTGCGCCACATGCCAAGGCTTTGTGCGTCGTCTCTGTGCAGTGCGCCACATGCCAAGGCTGTGTGCGTCGTCTCTGTGCAGTGCGCCACAAGCCAAGGCTGTGTGCATCATCTCTGTGCAGTGCGCCACAAGCCAAGGCCGTGTGCATCGTCTCTGTGCAGTGCGCCACAAGCCAAGGCTGTGTGCATCGTCTCTGTGCAGCGCGCCACTAGCCAAGGCTTTGTGCGTCGTCTCTGTGCAGTGCGCCACAAGCCAAGGCTGTGTGCATCGTCTCTGTGCAGTGCGCCACATGCCAAGGCTGTGTGCATCGTCTCTGTGCAGTGCGCCACATGCCAAGGCTTTGTGCATCGTCTCTGTGCAGTGCGCCACATGCCAAGGCCGTGTGCGTCGTCTCTGTGCAGTGCGCCACATGCCAAGGCTTTGTGCATCGTCTCTGTGCAGCGCGCCACAAGCCAAGGCTGTGTGCATCGTCTCTGTGCAGTGCGCCACATGCCAAGGCCGTGTGCATCGTCTCTGTGCAGCGCGCCACAAGCCAAGGCTGTGTGCATCGTCTCTGTGCAGCGCGCCACTAGCCAAGGCTTTGTGCGTCGTCTCTGTGCAGTGCGCCACATGCCAAGGCTTTGTGCGTCGTCTCTGTGCAGCGCGCCACTAGCCAAGGCTTTGTGCGTCGTCTCTGTGCAGTGCGCCACAAGCCAAGGCTGTGTGCATCGTCTCTGTGCAGTGCGCCACATGCCAAGGCTGTGTGCATCGTCTCTGTGCAGTGCGCCACATGCCAAGGCTTTGTGCATCGTCTCTGTGCAGTGCGCCACAAGCCAAGGCTGTGTGCATCGTCTCTGTGCAGTGCGCCACATGCCAAGGCTGTGTGCATCGTCTCTGTGCAGCGCGCCACAAGCCAAGGCTTTGTGCGTCGTCTCTGTGCAGTGCGCCACAAGCCAAGGCTGTGTGCATCGTCTCTGTGCAGTGCGCCACATGCCAAGGCCGTGTGCATCGTCTCTGTGCAGTGCGCCACAAGCCAAGGCTGTGTGCATCGTCTCTGTGCAGTGCGCCACATGCCAAGGCTTTGTGTGTCGTCTCTGTGCAGTGCGCCACATGCCAAGGCCGTGTGCATCGTCTCTGTGCAGTGCACCACAAGCCAAGGCTGTGTGCGTCGTCTCTGTGCAGTGCGCCACAAGCCAAGGCCGTGTGCGTCGTCTCTGTGCAGTGCGCCACAAGCCAAGGCTGTGTGCGTCGTCTCTGTGCAGTGCGCCACATGCCAAGGCTTTGTGTGTCGTCTCTGTGCAGTGCGTCACATGCCAAGGCCGTGTGCATCGTCTCTGTGCAGTGCGCCACAAGCCAAGGCTGTGTGCGTCGTCTCTGTGTAGTGCGCCACAAGCCAAGGCCGTGTGCGTCGTCTCTGTGCAGCGCGCCACATGCCAAGGCTTTGTGCGTCGTCTCTGTGCAGTGCGCCACATGCCAGGGCTGTGTGCGTCGTCTCTGTGCAGCGCGCCACAAGCCAAGGCTGTGTGCATCGTCTCTGTGCAGCGCGCCACATGCCAAGGCTTTGTGCATCGTCTCTGTGCAGCGCGCCACTAGCCAAGGCTTTGTGCGTCGTCTCAGTGCAGTGCGCCACATGCCAAGGCTTTGTGCATCGTCTCTGTGCAGTGCGCCACAAGCCAAGGCTGTGTGCATCGTCTCTGTGCAGTGCGCCACATGCCAAGGCTGTGTGCGTCGTCTCTGTGCAGTGCGCCACATGCCAAGGCTGTGTGCGTCGTCTCTGTGCAGTGCGCCACAAGCCAAGGCTGTGTGCATCGTCTCTGTGCAGTGCGCCACAAGCCAAGGCTGTGTGCATCGTCTCTGTGCAGCGCGCCACAAGCCAAGGCTGTGTGCATCTTCTCTGTGCAGTGCGCCACATGCCAAGGCCGTGTGCATCGTCTCTGTGCAGTGCGCCACATGCCAAGGCCGTGTGCATCGTCTCTGTGCAGTGCGCCACAAGCCAAGGCTGTGTGCATCGTCTCTGTGCAGCGCGCCACTAGCCAAGGCTTTGTGTGTCGTCTCTGTGCAGCACGCCAATAGCCAAGGCTTTGTGCGTCGTCTCTGTGCAGTGCGCCACATGCCAAGGCTTTGTGCGTCGTCTCTGTGCAGCGCGCCACATGCCAAGGCTGTGTGCGTCGTCTCTGTGCAGTGCCCCACATGCCAAGGCTGTGTGTGTCGTCTCTGTGCAGTGCGCCACATGCCAAGGCTGTGTGCGTCATCTCTGTGCAGTGCGCCACATGCCAAGGCTTTGTGCGTCGTCTCTGTGCAGTGCGCCACATGCCAAGGCTGTGTGCATCGTCACTGTGCAGTGCGCCACATGCCAAGGCTGTGTGCATCGTCTCTGTGCAGTGCGCCACATGCCAAGGCTTTGTGCATCGTCTCTGTGCAGTGCGCCACATGCCAAGGCCGTGTGCATCGTCTCTGTGCAGCGCGCCACATGCCAAGGCTGTGTGTGTCGTCTCTGTGCAGTGCGCCACATGCCAAGGCTTTGTGCATCGTCTCTGTGCAGCGCGCCACAAGCCAAGGCTTTGTGCGTCGTCTCTGTGCAGTGCGCCACAAGCCAAGGCTGTGTGCATCGTCTCTGTGCAGCGCGCCACTAGCCAAGGCTTTGTGCGTCGTCTCTGTGCAGTGCGCCACATGCCAAGGCTTTGTGCATCGTCTCTGTGCAGCGCGCCACAAGCCAAGGCTGTGTGCATCGTCTCTGTGCAGTGCGCCACTTGCCAAGGCTTTGTGCATCGTCTCTGCGCAGTGCGCCACTAGCCAAGGCTTTGTGCGTCGTCTCTGTGCAGTGCGCCACATGCCAAGGCTTTGTGCGTCGTCTCTGTGCAGTGCGCCACATGCCAAGGCCGTGTGCATCGTCTCTGTGCAGTGCGCCACAAGCCAAGGCTGTGTGCATCGTCTCTGTGCAGCGCACCACTAGCCAAGGCTTTGTGCGTCGTCTCTGTGCAGTGCGCCACATGCCAAGGCTTTGTGCGTCGTCTCTGTGCAGTGCGCCACAAGCCAAGGCTGTGTGCATCGTCTCTGTGCAGTGCGCCACATGCCAAGGCTTTGTGCATCGTCTCTGTGCAGTGCGCCACTAGCCAAGGCTTTGTGCGTCGTCTCTGTGCAGTGCGCCACATGCCAAGGCTTTGTGCATCGTCTCTGTGCAGTGCGCCACTAGCCAAGGCTTTGTGCGTCGTCTCTGTGCAGTGCGCCACATGCCAAGGCTTTTTGCGTCGTCTCTGTGCAGTGCGCCACATGCCAAGGCCGTGTGCATCGTCTCTGTGCAGTGCGCCACAAGCCAAGGCTGTGTGCATCGTCTCTGTGCAGCGCGCCACATGCCAAGGCCGTGTGCATCGTCTCTGTGCAGCGCGCCACTAGCCAAGGCTTTGTGCGTCGTCTCTGTGCAGTGCGCCACATGCCAAGGCTGTGTGCATCGTCTCTGTGCAGTGCGCCACATGCCAAGGCCGTGTGCATCGTCTCTGTGCAGTGCGCCACAAGCCAAGGCTGTGTGCATCGTCTCTGTGCAGCGCGCCACTAGCCAAGGCTTTGTGCGTCGTCTCTGTGCAGTGCGCCACATGCCAAGGCTTTGTGCGTCGTCTCTGTGCAGTGCGCCACAAGCCAAGGCTGTGTGCATCGTCTCTGTGCAGTGCGCCACATGCCAAGGCTTTGTGCATCGTCTCTGTGCAGCGCGCCACAAGCCAAGGCTGTGTGCGTTGTCTCTGTGCAGTGCGCCACATGCCAAGGCTGTGTGCGTCGTCTCTGTGCAGTGCGCCACATGCCAAGGCTGTGTGCGTCGTCTCTGTGCAGTGCGCCACATGCCAAGGCTGTGTGCATCGTCTCTGTGCAGTGCGCCACATGCCAAGGCTCTGTGAGTCGTCTCTGTGCAGTGCGCCACATGCCAAGGCTGTGTGCATCGTCTCTGTGCAGCGTGCCACATGCCAAGGCTTTGTGTGTCGTCTCTGTGCAGTGCGCCACATGCCAAGGCTGTGTGCATCATCTCTGTGCAGTGCGCCACATGCCAAGGCTTTGTGTGTCGTCTCTGTGCAGTGCGCCACATGCCAAGGCTGTGTGCGTCATCTCTGTGCAGTGTGCCACATGCCAAGGCTGTGTGCATCGTCTCTGTGCAGTGCGCCACATGCCAAGGCTTTGTGCATCGTCTCTGTGCAGCGCGCCACAAGCCAAGGCTGTGTGCGTTGTCTCTGTGCAGTGCGCCACATGCCAAGGCTGTGTGCGTCGTCTCTGTGCAGTGCGCCACATGCCAAGGCTGTGTGCGTCGTCTCTGTGCAGTGCGCCACATGCCAAGGCTGTGTGCATCGTCTCTGTGCAGTGCGCCACATGCCAAGGCTCTGTGCGTCGTCTCTGTGCAGTGCGCCACATGCCAAGGCTGTGTGCATCGTCTCTGTGCAGTGTGCCACATGCCAAGGCTTTGTGCGTCGTCTCTGTGCAGTGCGCCACATGCCAAGGCTTTGTGCGTCGTCTCTGTGCAGTGCGCCACAAGCCAAGGGTGTGTGCATCGTCTCTTTGCAGTGCGCCACATGCCAAGGCTTTGTGCATCGTCTCTGTGCAGTGCGCCACAAGCCAAGGCTGTGTGCATCGTCTCTGTGCAGCGCTCCACTAGCCAAGGCTTTGTGCGTCGTCTCTGTGCAGTGCGCCACAAGCCAAGGCTGTGTGCATCGTCTCTGTGCAGTGCGCCACATGCCAAGGCTGTGTGCATCGTCTCTGTGCAGTGCGCCACATGCCAAGGCTTTGTGCATCGTCTCTGTGCAGTGCGCCACAAGCCAAGGCTGTGTGCGTTGTCTCTGTGCAGTGCGCCACATGCCAAGGCCGTGTGCATCGTCTCTGTGCAGTGCGCCACAAGCCAAGGCTGTGTGCGTCGTCTCTGTGCAGTGCGCCACAAGCCAAGGCTGTGTGCATCGTCTCTGTGCAGTGCGCCACTAGCCAAGGCTTTGTGCGTCGTCTCAGTGCAGTGCGCCACAAGCCAAGGCTGTGTGCATCGTCTCTGTGCAGCGCGCCACAAGCCAAGGCTGTGTGCGTCGTCTCTGTGCAGTGCGCCACAAGCCAAGGCTGTGTGCATCATCTCTGTGCAGTGCGCCACATGCCAAGGCTTTGTGCCTCGTCTCTGTGCAGTGCGCCACAAGCCAAGGCTTTGTGCGTCGTCTCTGTGCAGTGCGCCACAAGCCAAGGCTGTGTGCATCGTCTCTGTGCAGTGCGCCACATGCCAAGGCTGTGTGCGTCGTCTCTGTGCAGTGCGCCACATGCCAAGGCTGTGTGCGTCGTCTCTGTGCAGTGCGCCACAAGCCAAGGCTGTGTGCATCGTCTCTGTGCAGTGCGCCACAAGCCAAGGCTGTGTGCATCGTCTCTGTGCAGCGCGCCACAAGCCAAGGCTGTGTGCATCTTCTCTGTGCAGTGCGCCACATGCCAAGGCCGTGTGCATCGTCTCTGTGCAGTGCGCCACATGCCAAGGCCGTGTGCATCGTCTCTGTGCAGTGCGCCACAAGCCAAGGCTGTGTGCATCGTCTCTGTGCAGTGCGCCACATGCCAAGGCTTTGTGTGTCGTCTCTGTGCAGTGCGCCACATGCCAAGGCCGTGTGCATCGTCTCTGTGCAGTGCGCCACAAGCCAAGGCTGTGTGCGTCGTCTCTGTGCAGTGCGCCACAAGCCAAGGCCGTGGGCGTCTCTGTGCAGTGCGCCACAAGCCAAGGCTGTGTGCGTCGTCTCTGTGCAGTGCGCCACATGCCAAGGCTTTGTGTGTCGTCTCTGTGCAGTGCGCCACATGCCAAGGCCGTGTGCATCGTCTCTGTGCAGTGCGCCACAAGCCAAGGCTGTGTGCGTCGTCTCTGTGTAGTGCGCCACAAGCCAAGGCCGTGTGCGTCGTCTCTGTGCAGCGCGCCACATGCCAAGGCTTTGTGCGTCGTCTCTGTGCAGTGCGCCACATGCCAAGGCTTTGTGCATCGTCTCTGTGCAGCGCGCCACTAGCCAAGGCTGTGTGCATCGTCTCTGTGCAGTGCGCCACATGCCAAGGCTGTGTGCGTCGTCTCTGTGCAGTGCGCCACATGCCAAGGCTTTGTGCATCGTCTCTGTGCAGTGCGCCACATGCCAAGGCCGTGTGCATCGTCTCTGTGCAGTGCGCCACATGCCAGGGCTGTGTGCGTCGTCTCTGTGCAGCGCGCCACAAGCCAAGGCTGTGTGCATCGTCTCTGTGCAGCGCGCCACATGCCAAGGCTTTGTGCATCGTCTCTGTGCAGCGCGCCACTAGCCAAGGCTTTGTGCGTCATCTCAGTGCAGTGCGCCACATGCCAAGGCTTTGTGCATCGTCTCTGTGCAGTGCGCCACATGCCAAGGCTGTGTGCATCGTCTCTGTGCAGCGCGCCACAAGCCAAGGCTGTGTGCGTCGTCTCTGTGCAGTGCGCCACAAGCCAAGGCTGTGTGCATCGTCTCTGTGCAGTGCGCCACATGCCAAGGCTTTGTGCCTCGTCTCTGTGCAGTGCGCCACAAGCCAAGGCTTTGTGCGTCGTCTCTGTGCAGTGCGCCACAAGCCAAGGCTGTGTGCATCGTCTCTGTGCAGTGCGCCACATGCCAAGGCTGTGTGCGTCGTCTCTGTGCAGTGCGCCACATGCCAAGGCTGTGTGCGTCGTCTCTGTGCAGTGCGCCACAAGCCAAGGCTGTGTGCATCGTCTCTGTGCAGTGCGCCACAAGCCAAGGCTGTGTGCATCGTCTCTGTGCAGCGCGCCACAAGCCAAGGCTGTGTGCATCTTCTCTGTGCAGTGCGCCACATGCCAAGGCCGTGTGCATCGTCTCTGTGCAGTGCGCCACATGCCAAGGCCGTGTGCATCGTCTCTGTGCAGTGCGCCACAAGCCAAGGCTGTGTGCATCGTCTCTGTGCAGCGCGCCACTAGCCAAGGCTTTGTGTGTCGTCTCTGTGCAGCGCGCCAATAGCCAAGGCTTTGTGCGTCGTCTCTGTGCAGTGCGCCACATGCCAAGGCTTTGTGCGTCGTCTCTGTGCAGCGCGCCACATGCCAAGGCTGTGTGCGTCGTCTCTGTGCAGTGCCCCACATGCCAAGGCTGTGTGTGTCGTCTCTGTGCAGTGCGCCACATGCCAAGGCTGTGTGCGTCATCTCTGTGCAGTGCGCCACATGCCAAGGCTTTGTGCGTCGTCTCTGTGCAGTGCGCCACATGCCAAGGCTGTGTGCATCGTCTCTGTGCAGTGCGCCACATGCCAAGGCTGTGTGCATCGTCTCTGTGCAGCGCGCCACTAGCCAAGGCTTTGTGCGTCGTCTCTGTGCAGTGCGCCACATGCCAAGGCTTTGTGCATCGTCTCTGTGCAGCGCGCCACAAGCCAAGGCTGTGTGCATCGTCTCTGTGCAGTGCGCCACTTGCCAAGGCTTTGTGCATCGTCTCTGCGCAGTGCGCCACTAGCCAAGGCTTTGTGCGTCGTCTCTGTGCAGTGCGCCACATGCCAAGGCTTTGTGCGTCGTCTCTGTGCAGTGCGCCACAAGCCAAGGCTGTGTGCATCGTCTCTGTGCAGTGCGCCACATGCCAAGGCTTTGTGCATCGTCTCTGTGCAGTGCGCCACTAGCCAAGGCTTTGTGCGTCGTCTCTGTGCAGTGCGCCACATGCCAAGGCTTTGTGCATCGTCTCTGTGCAGTGCGCCACTAGCCAAGGCTTTGTGCGTCGTCTCTGTGCAGTGCGCCACATGCCAAGGCTTTTTGCGTCGTCTCTGTGCAGTGCGCCACATGCCAAGGCCGTGTGCATCGTCTCTGTGCAGTGCGCCACAAGCCAAGGCTGTGTGCATCGTCTCTGTGCAGCGCGCCACATGCCAAGGCCGTGTGCATCGTCTCTGTGCAGCGCGCCACTAGCCAAGGCTTTGTGCGTCGTCTCTGTGCAGTGCGCCACATGCCAAGGCTGTGTGCATCGTCTCTGTGCAGTGCGCCACATGCCAAGGCCGTGTGCATCGTCTCTGTGCAGTGCGCCACAAGCCAAGGCTGTGTGCATCGTCTCTGTGCAGCGCGCCACTAGCCAAGGCTTTGTGCGTCGTCTCTGTGCAGTGCGCCACATGCCAAGGCTTTGTGCGTCGTCTCTGTGCAGTGCGCCACAAGCCAAGGCTGTGTGCATCGTCTCTGTGCAGTGCGCCACATGCCAAGGCTTTGTGCATCGTCTCTGTGCAGCGCGCCACAAGCCAAGGCTGTGTGCGTTGTCTCTGTGCAGTGCGCCACATGCCAAGGCTGTGTGCGTCGTCTCTGTGCAGTGCGCCACATGCCAAGGCTGTGTGCGTCGTCTCTGTGCAGTGCGCCACATGCCAAGGCTGTGTGCATCGTCTCTGTGCAGTGTGCCACATGCCAAGGCTCTGTGAGTCGTCTCTGTGCAGTGCGCCACATGCCAAGGCTGTGTGCATCGTCTCTGTGCAGCGTGCCACATGCCAAGGCTTTGTGTGTCGTCTCTGTGCAGTGCGCCACATGCCAAGGCTGTGTGCGTCATCTTTGTGCAGTGCGCCACATGCCAAGGCTTTGTGTGTCGTCTCTGTGCAGTGCGCCACATGCCAAGGCTGTGTGCGTCATCTCTGTGCAGTGTGCCACATGCCAAGGCTGTGTGCATCGTCTCTGTGCAGTGCGCCACATGCCAAGGCTTTGTGCATCGTCTCTGTGCAGCGCGCCACAAGCCAAGGCTGTGTGCGTTGTCTCTGTGCAGTGCGCCACATGCCAAGGCTGTGTGCGTCGTCTCTGTGCAGTGCGCCACATGCCAAGGCTGTGTGCGTCGTCTCTGTGCAGTGCGCCACATGCCAAGGCTGTGTGCATCGTCTCTGTGCAGTGCGCCACATGCCAAGGCTCTGTGCGTCGTCTCTGTGCAGTGCGCCACATGCCAAGGCTGTGTGCATCGTCTCTGTGCAGTGTGCCACATGCCAAGGCTTTGTGCGTCGTCTCTGTGCAGTGCGCCACATGCCAAGGCTTTGTGCGTCGTCTCTGTGCAGTGCGCCACAAGCCAAGGGTGTGTGCATCGTCTCTTTGCAGTGCGCCACATGCCAAGGCTTTGTGCATCGTCTCTGTGCAGTGCGCCACAAGCCAAGGCTGTGTGCATCGTCTCTGTGCAGCGCTCCACTAGCCAAGGCTTTGTGCGTCGTCTCTGTGCAGTGCGCCACAAGCCAAGGCTGTGTGCATCGTCTCTGTGCAGTGCGCCACATGCCAAGGCTGTGTGCATCGTCTCTATGCAGTGCGCCACATGCCAAGGCTTTGTGCATCGTCTCTGTGCAGCGCGCCACAAGCCAAGGCTGTGTGCGTTGTCTCTGTGCAGTGCGCCACATGCCAAGGCCGTGTGCATCGTCTCTGTGCAGTGCGCCACAAGCCAAGGCTGTGTGCGTCGTCTCTGTGCAGTGCGCCACAAGCCAAGGCTGTGTGCATCGTCTCTGTGCAGTGCGCCACTAGCCAAGGCTTTGTGCGTCGTCTCAGTGCAGTGCGCCACAAGCCAAGGCTGTGTGCATCGTCTCTGTGCAGCGCGCCACAAGCCAAGGCTGTGTGCGTCGTCTCTGTGCAGTGCGCCACAAGCCAAGGCTGTGTGCATCGTCTCTGTGCAGTGCGCCACATGCCAAGGCTTTGTGCCTCGTCTCTGTGCAGTGCGCCACAAGCCAAGGCTTTGTGCGTCGTCTCTGTGCAGTGCGCTACAAGCCAAGGCTGTGTGCATCGTCTCTGTGCAGTGCGCCACATGCCAAGGCTGTGTGCGTCGTCTCTGTGCAGTGCGCCACATGCCAAGGCTGTGTGCGTCGTCTCTGTGCAGTGCGCCACAAGCCAAGGCTGTGTGCATCGTCTCTGTGCAGTGCGCCACAAGCCAAGGCTGTGTGCATCGTCTCTGTGCAGCGCGCCACAAGCCAAGGCTGTGTGCATCTTCTCTGTGCAGTGCGCCACATGCCAAGGCCGTGTGCATCGTCTCTGTGCAGTGCGCCACATGCCAAGGCCGTGTGCATCGTCTCTGTGCAGTGCGCCACAAGCCAAGGCTGTGTGCATCGTCTCTGTGCAGCGCGCCACTAGCCAAGGCTTTGTGTGTCGTCTCTGTGCAGCGCGCCAATAGCCAAGGCTTTGTGCGTCGTCTCTGTGCAGTGCGCCACATGCCAAGGCTTTGTGCGTCGTCTCTGTGCAGCGCGCCACATGCCAAGGCTGTGTGCGTCGTCTCTGTACAGTGCCCCACATGCCAAGGCTGTGTGTGTCGTCTCTGTGCAGTGCGCCACATGCCAAGGCTGTGTGCGTCATCTCTGTGCAGTGCGCCACATGCCAAGGCTTTGTGCATCGTCTCTGTGCAGTGCGCCACATGCCAAGGCTGTGTGCATCGTCTCTGTGCAGTGCGCCACATGCCAAGGCTGTGTGCATCGTCTCTGTGCAGTGCGCCACATGCCAAGGCTTTGTGCATCGTCTCTGTGCAGTGCGCCACATGCCAAGGCCGTGTGCATCGTCTCTGTGCAGCGCGCCACATGCCAAGGCTGTGTGTGTCGTCTCTGTGCAGTGCGCCACATGCCAAGGCTTTGTGCATCGTCTCTGTGCAGCACGCCACAAGCCAAGGCTTTGTGCGTCGTCTCTGTGCAGTGCGCCACAAGCCAAGGCTGTGTGCATCGTCTCTGTGCAGCGCGCCACTAGCCAAGGCTTTGTGCGTCGTCTCTGTGCAGTGCGCCACATGCCAAGGCTTTGTGCATCGTCTCTGTGCAGCGCGCCACAAGCCAAGGCTGTGTGCATCGTCTCTGTGCAGTGTGCCACTTGCCAAGGCTTTGTGCATCGTCTCTGCGCAGTGCGCCACTAGCCAAGGCTTTGTGCGTCGTCTCTGTGCAGTGCGCCACATGCCAAGGCTTTGTGCGTCGTCTCTGTGCAGTGCGCCACATGCCAAGGCCGTGTGCATCGTCTCTGTGCAGTGCGCCACAAGCCAAGGCTGTGTGCATCGTCTCTGTGCAGCGCGCCACTAGCCAAGGCTTTGTGCGTCGTCTCTGTGCAGTGCGCCACATGCCAAGGCTTTGTGCGTCGTCTCTGTGCAGTGCGCCACAAGCCAAGGCTGTGTGCATCGTCTCTGTGCAGTGCGCCACATGCCAAGGCTTTGTGCATCGTCTCTGTGCAGTGCGCCACTAGCCAAGGCTTTGTGCGTCGTCTCTGTGCAGTGCGCCACATGCCAAGGCTTTGTGCATCGTCTCTGTGCAGTGCGCCACTAGCCAAGGCTTTGTGCGTCGTCTCTGTGCAGTGCGCCACATGCCAAGGCTTTTTGCGTCGTCTCTGTGCAGTGCGCCACATGCCAAGGCCGTGTGCATCGTCTCTGTGCAGTGCGCCACAAGCCAAGGCTGTGTGCATCGTCTCTGTGCAGCGCGCCACATGCCAAGGCCGTGTGCATCGTCTGTGTGCAGCGCGCCACTAGCCAAGGCTTTGTGCGTCGTCTCTGTGCAGTGCGCCACATGCCAAGGCTGTGTGCATCGTCTCTGTGCAGTGCGCCACATGCCAAGGCCGTGTGCATCGTCTCTGTGCAGTGCGCCACAAGCCAAGGCTGTGTGCATCGTCTCTGTGCAGCGCGCCACTAGCCAAGGCTTTGTGCGTCGTCTCTGTGCAGTGCGCCACATGCCAAGGCTTTGTGCGTCGTCTCTGTGCAGTGCGCCACAAGCCAAGGCTGTGTGCATCGTCTCTGTGCAGTGCGCCACATGCCAAGGCTTTGTGCATCGTCTCTGTGCAGCGCGCCACAAGCCAAGGCTGTGTGCGTTGTCTCTGTGCAGTGCGCCACATGCCAAGGCTGTGTGCGTCGTCTCTGTGCAGTGCGCCACATGCCAAGGCTGTGTGCGTCGTCTCTGTGCAGTGCGCCACATGCCAAGGCTGTGTGCATCGTCTCTGTGCAGTGCGCCACATGCCAAGGCTCTGTGAGTCGTCTCTGTGCAGTGCGCCACATGCCAAGGCTGTGTGCATCGTCTCTGTGCAGCGTGCCACATGCCAAGGCTTTGTGTGTCGTCTCTGTGCAGTGCGCCACATGCCAAGGCTGTGTGCGTCATCTCTGTGCAGTGCGCCACATGCCAAGGCTTTGTGTGTCGTCTCTGTGCAGTGCGCCACATGCGAAGGCTGTGTGCGTCATCTCTGTGCAGTGTGCCACATGCCAAGGCTGTGTGCATCGTCTCTGTGCAGTGCGCCACATGCCAAGGCTTTGTGCATCGTCTCTGTGCAGCGCGCCACAAGCCAAGGCTGTGTGCGTTGTCTCTGTGCAGTGCGCCACATGCCAAGGCTGTGTGCGTCGTCTCTGTGCAGTGCGCCACATGCCAAGGCTGTGTGCGTCGTCTCTGTGCAGTGCGCCACATGCCAAGGCTGTGTGCATCGTCTCTGTGCAGTGCGCCACATGCCAAGGCTCTGTGCGTCGTCTCTGTGCAGTGCGCCACATGCCAAGGCTGTGTGCATCGTCTCTGTGCAGTGAGCCACATGCCAAGGCTTTGTGCGTCGTCTCTGTGCAGTGCGCCACATGCCAAGGCTTTGTGCGTCGTCTCTGTGCAGTGCGCCACAAGCCAAGGGTGTGTGCATCGTCTCTTTGCAGTGCGCCACATGCCAAGGTTTTGTGCATCGTCTCTGTGCAGTGCGCCACAAGCCAAGGCTGTGTGCATCGTCTCTGTGCAGCGCGCCACTAGCCAAGGCTTTGTGCGTCGTCTCTGTGCAGTGCGCCACAAGCCAAGGCTGTGTGCATCGTCTCTGTGCAGTGCGCCACATGCCAAGGCTGTGTGCATCGTCTCTGTGCAGTGCGCCACATGCCAAGGCTTTGTGCATCGTCTCTGTGCAGCGCGCCACAAGCCAAGGCTGTGTGCATCGTCTCTGTGCAGTGCGCCACATGCCAAGGCCGTGTGCATCGTCTCTGTGCAGTGCGCCACAAGCCAAGGCTGTGTGCGTCGTCTCTGTGCAGTGCGCCACAAGCCAAGGCTGTGTGCATCGTCTCTGTGCAGTGCGCCACATGCCAAGGCCGTGTGCATCGTCTCTGTGCAGTGCGCCACTAGCCAAGGCTTTGTGCGTCGTCTCAGTGCAGTGCGCCACAAGCCAAGGCTGTGTGCATCGTCTCTGTGCAGTGCGCCACATGCCAAGGCTGTGTGCATCGTCTCTGTGCAGTGCGCCACATGCCAAGGCTTTGTGCATCGTCTCTGTGCAGCGCGCCACAAGCCAAGGCTGTGTGCGTCGTCTCTGTGCAGTGCGCCACATGCCAAGGCTTTGTGCATCGTCTCTGTGCAGTGCGCCACATGCCAAGGCCGTGTGCATCGTCTCTGTGCAGTGCGCCACAAGCCAAGGCTGTGTGCGTCGTCTCTGTGCAGCGCGCCACTAGCCAAGGCTTTGTGCATCGTCTCTGTGCAGCGCGCCACTAGCCAAGGCTTTGTGCATCGTCTCTGTGCAGTGCGCCACAAGCCAAGGCTGTGTGCATCGTCTCTGTGCAGCGCGCCACTAGCCAAGGCTTTGTGCGTCGTCTCTGTGCAGTGCGCCACAAGCCAAGGCTGTGTGCATCGTCTCTGTGCAGTGCGCCACATGCCAAGGCTGTGTGCATCGTCTCTGTGCAGTGCGCCACATGCCAAGGCTTTGTGCATCGTCTCTGTGCAGCGCGCCACAAGCCAAGGCTGTGTGCATCGTCTCTGTGCAGTGCGCCACATGCCAAGGCCGTGTGCATCGTCTCTGTGCAGTGCGCCACAAGCCAAGGCTGTGTGCATCGTGTCTGTGCAGCGCGCCACTAGCCAAGGCTTTGTGCGTCGTCTCTGTGCAGTGCGCCACATGCCAAGGCTTTGTGCATCGTCTCTGTGCAGTGCGCCACTAGCCAAGGCTTTGTGCATCGTCTCTGTGCAGTGCGCCACATGCCAAGGCTTTGTGCGTCGTCTCTGTGCAGTGCGCCACATGCCAAGGCCGTGTGCAGCGTCTCTGTGCAGTGCGCCACAAGCCAAGGCTGTGTGCATCGTCTCTGTGCAGTGCGCCACAAGCCAAGGCTGTGTGCATTGTGTCTGTGCAGCGCGCCACTAGCCAAGGCTTTGTGCGTCGTCTCTGTGCAGTGCGCCACATGCCAAGGCTGTGTGCATCGTCTCTGTGCAGCGTGCCACATGCCAAGGCTTTGTGTGTCGTCTCTGTGCAGTGCGCCACATGCGAAGGCTGTGTGCGTCATCTCTGTGCAGTGTGCCACATGCCAAGGCTGTGTGCATCGTCTCTGTGCAGTGCGCCACATGCCAAGGCTTTGTGCATCGTCTCTGTGCAGCGCGCCACAAGCCAAGGCTGTGTGCGTTGTCTCTGTGCAGTGCGCCACATGCCAAGGCTGTGTGCGTCGTCTCTGTGCAGTGCGCCACATGCCAAGGCTGTGTGCGTCGTCTCTGTGCAGTGCGCCACATGCCAAGGCTGTGTGCATCGTCTCTGTGCAGTGCGCCACATGCCAAGGCTCTGTGCGTCGTCTCTGTGCAGTGCGCCACATGCCAAGGCTGTGTGCATCGTCTCTGTGCAGTGAGCCACATGCCAAGGCTTTGTGCGTCGTCTCTGTGCAGTGCGCCACATGCCAAGGCTTTGTGCGTCGTCTCTGTGCAGTGCGCCACAAGCCAAGGGTGTGTGCATCGTCTCTTTGCAGTGCGCCACATGCCAAGGTTTTGTGCATCGTCTCTGTGCAGTGCGCCACAAGCCAAGGCTGTGTGCATCGTCTCTGTGCAGCGCGCCACTAGCCAAGGCTTTGTGCGTCGTCTCTGTGCAGTGCGCCACAAGCCAAGGCTGTGTGCATCGTCTCTGTGCAGTGCGCCACATGCCAAGGCTGTGTGCATCGTCTCTGTGCAGTGCGCCACATGCCAAGGCTTTGTGCATCGTCTCTGTGCAGCGCGCCACAAGCCAAGGCTGTGTGCATCGTCTCTGTGCAGTGCGCCACATGCCAAGGCCGTGTGCATCGTCTCTGTGCAGTGCGCCACAAGCCAAGGCTGTGTGCGTCGTCTCTGTGCAGTGCGCCACAAGCCAAGGCTGTGTGCATCGTCTCTGTGCAGTGCGCCACATGCCAAGGCCGTGTGCATCGTCTCTGTGCAGTGCGCCACTAGCCAAGGCTTTGTGCGTCGTCTCAGTGCAGTGCGCCACAAGCCAAGGCTGTGTGCATCGTCTCTGTGCAGTGCGCCACATGCCAAGGCTGTGTGCATCGTCTCTGTGCAGTGCGCCACATGCCAAGGCTTTGTGCATCGTCTCTGTGCAGCGCGCCACAAGCCAAGGCTGTGTGCGTCATCTCTGTGCAGTGCGCCACATGCCAAGGCTTTGTGCATCGTCTCTGTGCAGTGCGCCACATGCCAAGGCCGTGTGCATCGTCTCTGTGCAGTGCGCCACAAGCCAAGGCTGTGTGCGTCGTCTCTGTGCAGCGCGCCACTAGCCAAGGCTTTGTGCATCGTCTCTGTGCAGCGCGCCACTAGCCAAGGCTTTGTGCATCGTCTCTGTGCAGTGCGCCACAAGCCAAGGCTGTGTGCATCGTCTCTGTGCAGCGCGCCACTAGCCAAGGCTTTGTGCGTCGTCTCTGTGCAGTGCGCCACAAGCCAAGGCTGTGTGCATCGTCTCTGTGCAGTGCGCCACATGCCAAGGCTGTGTGCATCGTCTCTGTGCAGTGCGCCACATGCCAAGGCTTTGTGCATCGTCTCTGTGCAGCGCGCCACAAGCCAAGGCTGTGTGCATCGTCTCTGTGCAGTGCGCCACATGCCAAGGCCGTGTGCATCGTCTCTGTGCAGTGCGCCACAAGCCAAGGCTGTGTGCATCGTGTCTGTGCAGCGCGCCACTAGCCAAGGCTTTGTGCGTCGTCTCTGTGCAGTGCGCCACATGCCAAGGCTTTGTGCATCGTCTCTGTGCAGTGCGCCACTAGCCAAGGCTTTGTGCATCGTCTCTGTGCAGTGCGCCACATGCCAAGGCTTTGTGCGTCGTCTCTGTGCAGTGCGCCACATGCCAAGGCCGTGTGCAGCGTCTCTGTGCAGTGCGCCACAAGACAAGGCTGTGTGCATCGTCTCTGTGCAGTGCGCCACAAGCCAAGGCTGTGTGCATTGTGTCTGTGCAGCGCGCCACTAGCCAAGGCTTTGTGCGTCGTCTCTGTGCAGTGCGCCACATGCCAAGGCTTTGTGCATCGTCTCTGTGCAGCGCGCCACAAGCCAAGGCTTTGTGCATCGTCTCTGTGCAGTGCGCCACTAGCCAAGGCTTTGTGCGTCGTCTCTGTGCAGTGCGCCTGTTGGAAATGGGATCCCCGGCTGGCCAGGGCTTTCGCCAAAGTCAGTCAGAGACCACCACACCCAAGTCAGGGCAAGGGAGTTACACGCCAAGATAACCCCTACTCACCCTCTAGGTAACGTGGCGCGAGCAGCAAGGCTAAACTTGGAGGCGATGTAGGCTAAGTATTCGCGCATGCACCCCAGCAACAACAACCAAAGGCCCACCACAAAGGAAACTCCACACAAGGTTATATAAAAATAGCCTTTGTATTACACCAAAACACATTAGATAAAACACACACTTTACAATGTGCCAGAGGCACGGGCAGAATTTACAGGGGGATATTTACAAGACAGGGCCACCTGGACCACTGTCAGGGGTATCAGCACTTTTAGAACTTAGCACTTGTAGAACGAAAAATCAGTGTAGCACACAATATAAAAATAGAGCACACAACCAGTAATCACTGGTAACAGGACCTCACTAGCACCACCTGTACTAGGGAGAAAACAACCACCTACATATCATAATACCTGTAGGGGTGTAAGAACAAAACACATGATACATTAACATTCCGCGGTGTAGGGAAATAAAACACATGATGCATCAACAATACATTCAGAGGTGTAAGGCACATGACGCATAAAAACACATTCAGAGGTGCAGAACAATAACAATGGCGCCAACTCACAAGTCACCACCTGTGACTGTCTCTGTGTCCAAATGTCAGGGCCTAAACGTGGCAGCTGCCCACAAAGTGCTGGGCAGCTGAATCATCAATAATGGGCCAACGCTGGAGCCTCGCAGGCTCTGCCCAACTGACTGTCTCTCAAGAGCCTCACTGGGCTCTGAACATCAATTATGCCCCTGAGCCTCTCAGGGCTCGTGAAACAACATCTGGGCGGGGGAGCCTCTCAGGGCTCAGACAACAATGGGGGCGCTCTCGAGCCTCTCGTGGGCTCAGACAACAATCTTGGGCGGGGAGCCTCGCAAGGCTCAAAAACAGGAATGCCCGGAGCCTCTCTGGGCTCGAAGAATAGAATGGCCCCTCAGAGCCTCGTGGCTCTAAAACGAATGCTGCCCACGTTGGAGCGGCCCGCTGCCAACCGGGGCCGCTCAGGGAACAAAGGTATGCCGCCTTGAAGCCCTCGTGGCTTCACTCCATCAATGGGCGCGAGATCGCGCTACCGGGGGGAGAGGGGGCGGACACCGACAACGTGTCCCGGCGCCCCTCCCTACTTTCAGGCACTCACCGGTCTCTGCAGCGGGGGCTCCTCTCTCTCGCCAGGCGCCTCGGGGACACGGCCGGCAGCCCTTCTCCTCGCTGCTCGGCTCCGGGGGCGGGACTTCCGGTCGGCCTCTCAGGGGCCGCGCTGCGATTGGCCGGTCGGCCCGAACACTTCCGGGTCGTCGCGGGCAGCGCGGCGGCCCGTTCCAGGTAGGCAGGCGGGCTCCCAGTACCCGAGGAGTGGGCTCCCTCGAGGTATTTACAAATTCAAGTACGGGGCAATGCCGGGTAGGCACCGGCCTTCAAAAATAAAGATAAAGCGAGGTGGCACTCGCTAATGCCAAAAAGCGGTGAAAGCGCTCCACAGCGCTATAATAGACATAAAGCGCACCCAGCGCTTGGGGGCTAAAGAAAAGCGCTCCTAGCGCTAGAAATGTCAGCAAAGCGCTATTGAGCGCTGGGGGCACCAGGAAAGCGCTCCTAGCGCTATAAATAAAATAAGAGCGCCTCCAGGCACTCTAAGTCAAAGCAAAAGCTCCAGCAGGGACTGGAGGCAGGCAGAGGGGCAGGGCAGGGCCAGAGCCAGCACACTGGGTCTCCAGGCAGGGAGACAGTCCAAGTGGTGGTCCTCCTGGCCCCAGCAGCAGCAGCAGCCCCCTCTGGCAAGGATCCACAAGTAGAACAACTTCAGTGGGGACACAGCCCCATTTTTATACAGTATTTCCCTTTGTCTGAGATGCAGGGTGGGGGGAAAACCAGTTTCAGCTGGCTTTGGAGCACTCTTGATGGCCCAACCACCCATTTCTTTCGCTGGGGAGGCTAGGGTCGTTAGACACACCACAGGGGGGCGGAGCCAGCATTGTGTGGGGAAAACCCAGCCCATCCAGGACACAGGTACACTCCTCCCACACATCACTCATGCTAATCTCCCACTCACCACCGGGCAAACCCATCCAGACTTCCTGGAGCCTGGCATGCCAGCCAGCTCCAGCCAATCACGCTCCATCACCCTCACAGCACATGCACACATATCTCAATGTCCAGAAGTAACACTTCCCTTCTAGACACATACATGCCGCAGACACCATCTCGCAGCATTCACTCTCACGAGTTTACACATACTAAACTCGAGCCTGCACTCCCCACGCATCAGGAACTACCAGGGACACACACATTCCCCATGCATTCCTATGGGAGGGCAGGCCAGCCATACTACACGCACGCACTTTCACTCTGGGACCCAGGGGAAAGTGCGCAGAGACCCAAAAATCACTGACACAGGGTCACACATAAGGCAAAAAGTTTAGGGGCGAACCTGCCCTGCGGGCCAAGTCCAACAGCGCCACATGCCAAGGCTTTGTGCGTCGTCTCTGTGCAGTGCGCCACATGCCAAGGCCGTGTGCATCGTCTCTGTGCAGTGCGCCACATGCCAAGGCCGTGTGCATCGTCTCTGTGCAGCGCGCCACAAGCCAAGGCTGTGTGCATCGTCTCTGTGCAGTGCGCCACATGCCAAGGCTGTGTGCGTCGTCTCTGTGCAGTGCGCCACATGCCAAGGCTTTGTGCGTCGTCTCTGTGCAGTGCGCCACATGCCAAGGCCGTGTGCATCGTCTCTGTGCAGTGCGCCACAAGCCAAGGCTTTGTGCATCGTCTCTGTGCAGTGCGCCACATGCCAAGGCCGTGTGCATCGTCTCTGTGCAGTGCGCCACAAGCCAAGGCTGTGTGCATCGTCTCTGTGCAGTGCGCCACTAGCCAAGGCTTTGTGCGTCGTCTCTGTGCTGTGCGCCACAAGCCAAGGCTTTGTGCGTCGTCTCTGTGCAGTGCGCCACATGCCAAGGCTGTGTGCGTCGTCTCTGTGCAGTGCGCCACATGCCAAGGCTGTGTGCATCGTCTCTGTGCAGTGCGCCACATGCCAAGGCTGTGTGCGTCGTTTCTGTGCAGTGCGCCACATGCCAAGGCTGTGTGCATCGTCTCTGTGCAGCGCGCCACAAGCCAAGGCTGTGTGCATCGTCTCTGTGCAGTGCGCCACATGCCAAGGCCGTGTGCATCGTCTCTGTGCAGTGCGCCACATGCCAAGGCTGTGTGCATCGTCTCTGTGCAGTGCGCCACATGCCAAGGCTGTGTGCATCGTCTCTGAGCAGTGCGGGTCCTGGGCGCCCCGAAGAGACGGTCCGGACCAAGGAGCCAGGGCGGCTCCTTGGTCCAGACCGTTCTCATACAGCAACATACATAAATAAACCACACAACGCCTTCTTAGTGGAGAAATTTGCTGCAGGTTTATTTGCATAACCAACATGCCAACATGGTGGGTTATCTTACGGGCGATCCCAGGGCAGGCCCGCCCCTATGCCTCCGGCCCGCCAGATGAGCAAAATTGCACGGTGGCCGTCGCCAAACGGTGATTACCAATCTTTGGGAGGGGCCACCCCTCCCATCAGTGGACCGCCAGTCCACTCCCTTGCTCACGCCCCCCAAAGGTGGGCGGAGCATTCCAGGCAGCCCCCGGTTGCTCAGGCCCACAACCGCCCGTAGGACTAGCGGGGCGCCGTAGTTCTTCCAGGGCACACGCTAAGACATCCCTGGGTATCCTTGGCTTAGCACCCTTGTTGTGCTGCCGCAGTATAGAACCCTTCTGTACCTTGCAGACTCGCCCTGTAACTCTTCCACAGCTCTGGGGGTGGCCACCGTCACAACCAGGGCCCCCCACCCAAGCCGACATTCCTATCTACATCTTGTTGCTCCCAAGGTCCAGCAAAAATAAGTCCGTGCCTACCCCTGAGAGGTGAACCCCATCCGCCTCCCAGCATCCGGTAGACTTGCCATGAAGTAAACCATGTCTGATGAAGCCAAATCCCCTTTGCTCCGTGAATTTACGCATGGCGCTGTTCACTCTTCTACGCGAGATCTCCATGGCGTCTCCCGATCGGGCTCCTTGCCAAACTGAGCGAGGTAAGATCTCCGACCCCCACAGTTCGCATGCCCCCAGCTGAATACTCAACTGACACGTGGTGCCCCTCACGTCTGGTAGCAGTCCTCCCCTCCCCAGTGTAGTCAGGTCATTCCCCCCCCCCCCCGGTGTATGACCAGAATATGAGGTGGAGCGATCCCCCCCCCCCAAGTCTCTGCTGTAGCTTCCTCCTCAGCTTGTTCCAGCGCATACCCGGGTAACCTGGCCACGTTATCTCGGTGGCGGAGAAGCCATGCCGTCACTCTCTGCCCACCGTGCCACTCTAACGATGCTTGAATGGCCCATTACCCAGACCTTGGTTCCTGGTAAATAAAGATATGTTGTGTTTGAAAACCATATGTATTGTAACGTTTACACACTAAAAGTCTACAATTGCACAACACACCACATCACTGCAACATCACTTGGCAGACCGGCCAGAACTGTACACTTTTATACACATAAATGCTGGCTGGACCATTGTGCCTAAGATTCCGATCGCCACACCCTTCTCTTCAAGGCCTGATATATCGTTTATAGCACTGAGACTCCCAGCGCCCGACCTGTTTCGGCATCCCTGATAGAAAGGCTGTGGTTGCTGCACCGATCCCGAAGGAGTGGCTACTGAATCTCTTGCCCACCCCTGTCTGTCCTGACAATTTTAAGCACGCCTGCATGATGTGCTCGACTTGAAACTTTGTGACTGGAGACCTGTCCTCGTGCACCAGGAGGTACCCCGCTATCACAGGGCGGAGGCCCAAATAAGCCTGTACCAAGAGCTTAGGACAATACCTCGCGTCCCCCAGCCCCTGTAACAGGACCACTCTCCCTTCCCCTGCCGGATCCGTTTTTGACTGTCTCACCACTATCCTGAGGCAGGACGTGCTAATGGTAATGTCCTTGAAATGCAAAGCCACCCCCGAGGTGTCCTGTTTAGATCACCCCCTTTTCTGTATCGTTTTTGGCCACTATAGGTGTGGCAGGGTATACTCAGACATGAGTCCCTTTCTCACTGCTCCATCAGGATTCAAGCAAGCCGGGCCGAAGAGGCTGAAATGCCAGAAACCGGTCCCCGGTAGCTTGTCTCCTTTCTGGTGAAGAATTGGCTTGGTAGTTTGGTCTGCCCTGTTCCCATGATGCACTGGGCCAGGGACAGACTAATTTGCATATAGCCAGGTTCTGAGCTGGGATGGGGCAGTGAGATGAATAACGGTGATGGATCAAGCCCTGATCTTTGGACTGGGTAAGAGTGGTCTGCTTAATTCAGACACTCTGTTCATCACCACCCCCTTTTCTGTACTGTTTAGATCGCGCCACAAGCTCCCCAATCCTAAAGGCCCCGAAAAAGGCCAGCGCGAAACTAGCGGAGAATAGTGTTGCCTCATTCCTCGAGCGGGTGGCCCTGGGCATGTTGCCCAGCACCCCTTGCAGGATCGTGTAACTGATGAGGGAACCTATTGTCCGGGGATCGAGGCTCACTCCTAGCCCAGCCCTTAAGAGCAGCCCTGATTACAAAGGATTTGGTAGGGTCGCTCTGTCCTCTCAGCCTGGCGTGATGACTGATGGCCGACAGATGGTCCAAGATCCAAGGGTGTGATTTCCCACCATCCTTGGCCCACAGGATGAACTTCTTCACTCTGAGATGCAGAGAAGACCCTTCGTCCTCCCACGCTCCCATCGTCTCACAAAATGTTTCTACACAGGTCCTATATCGCTTCACGTTCTTGGTGCCAGAGACAGCTCCCCCAAACCCCTCATCCGCTGTTCCACTTCGGAAGATGCCATAAGTGTGATGGGAAAGGGGTCATCTCCTCTCTCGCTCTCGGCCACGCCTCCCGGAAACGGCGCCACTGAAAACGAGAGAGAGCGTCAGCCGCAACATTCTGAACCCCTTGAACGCGGCGAGCCCTGCATTCGACATTATTTAACAGGCATGCCCTCACCAGCTCTCTCAACAGGCACAACACCAGGGGGCAGCTCGCTGAGTGTGAGTTGATCGCTTGCACAACCGCTAGGTTGTCTGACCAGAACAGAACCTTCCTTGCTGCCAGCACCCCCGGCCAAATGTGGAGCGCTATTACTATGGGGAAGAGTTCCAACACCGTGATCTGTGAGGTGATCTTCTTCTTCTGCCAAGAGTTAGGCCACCTCTCGGCACACCACTCCCTGTCAAGGATAACCCTGAACCCTTCCCTTCCAGACGCATCGGTGAACAATGACAGCTCTGCGTTGTTAGCCCAGGGTGCGCGCCAGATGACAAACCCATTAAAGTTGTCCAAAAAGTCCGCCCACATTAGCAAGTCCCCTCTCGTGCCTCTGCTCAGTTTCGCCATGTGGTGCTTTTTCCTGACTGACGCTGTGGCTCTGGCCCTCGGCGCCTGGGCCGCCAACTTCTGTGCCTTCCTGTGGCACTAAGAGGCCGCCCTGTTGGAGGGTCCCCTACGGGGCCCCCCGGGCAGCCTTGGCAATTCATCAGTTACCCCGTCACGGGTTTGATTGTCTGACAGTTCTTACTGTGCTCACAGCTTTTGTTGCTGTCCGTGCTGTGGTGACAGCTGTGGTTATTATTGTTCACAGTTCTTGTTGTTGTCCCTGCTGTGGCTCCTCTCGAACCTGAAGCTGCTGCTGTGGTTCCTGCTGGTGTGACATGTCAAGGGCTGGACAATGATAAGGGTCACTCCTGTCAGTGGACACAGAGCCCTGGACTGAGAGGTGTCGAGGACCCCCCCAGAGAGCCCCCCGCCAGGAGGAAGGAGCCACAGAGGGGCAGGAAGAAGCCACAGAGGGGCAGGAAGAAGCCACAGATGGCAGGAAGAAGCAACAGAGGGGCAGGAAGAAGCCACAGAGGGGCAGGAAGAAAACACAGAGGGGCAGGAAGAAAACACAGAGGGGCAGGAAGAAAACACAGAGGGGCAGGAAGAAGCCACAGAGGGGCAGGAAGAAGCCACAGAGGGGCAGGAAGAAGCCACAGAGGGGCAGGAAAGAGCCACAGAGGGGCAGGAAAGAGCCACAGAGGGGCAGGAAGAAGTCACAGAGGGGCAGGAAGAAGCCACAGAGGGGCAGGAAGAAGCCACAGAGGACAGGAAAGAGCCACAGAGGGGCAGGAAAGAGCCACAGAGGGGCAGGAAAGAGCCACAGAGGGGCAGGAAGAAGCCACAGAGGGGCAGGAAGAAGCCACAGAGGGGCAGGAAGAAGCCACAGAGGGGCAGGAAGAAGCCACAGAGGGGCAGGAAGGAGCCACAGAGGGCAGGAAAGAGCCACAGAGGGGCAGGAAAGAGCCACAGAGGGGCAGGAAAGAGCCACAGAGGGGCAGGAAGAAGCCACAGAGGGGCAGGAAGAAGCCACAGAGGGGCAGGAAGAAGCCACAGAGGGGCAGGAAAGAGCCACAGAGGGGCAGGAAGAAGCCACAGAGGGGCAGGAAAGAGCCACAGAGGGGCAGGAAGAAGTCACAGAGGGGCAGGAAGAAGCCACAGAGGGGCAGGAAGAAGCCACAGAGGGCAGGAAAGAGCCACAGAGGGGCAGGAAGAAGCCACAGAGGGGCAGGAAGAAGCCACAGAGGGGCAGGAAGAAGCCACAGAGGGCAGGAAGAAGCCACAGAGGGGCAGGAAGAAGCCACAGAGGGGCAGGAAGAAACCACAGAGGGCAGGAAGGAGCCACAGAGGGGCAGGAAGAAGCCACAGAGGGCAGGAAGAAGCCACAGAGGGGCAGGAAGAAGCCACAGAGGGCAGGAAGAAGCCACAGAGGGCAGGAAGAAGCCACAGAGGGGCAGGAAGAAGCCACAGAGGGGCAGGAAAGAGCCACAGAGGGGCAGGAAGAAGCCACAGAGGGGCAGGAAAGAGCCACAGAGGGGCAGGAAGAAGCCACAGAGGGGTAGGAAGAAGCCACAGAGGGGCAGGAAAGAGCTACAGAGGGGCAGGTAGAAGCCACAGAGGGGCAGGAAAGAGCCACAGAGAGGCAGGAAAGAGCCACAGAGGGGCAGGAAAGAGCCACAGAGGGGCAGGAAAGAGCCACAGAGGGGCAGGAAAGAGCCACAGAGGGGCAGGAAGAAGCTACAGAGGGGCAGGAAAAAGCCACAGAGGGGCAGGAAAGAGCCACACAGCAGAGGGGCAGGAAAGAGCCACAGAGGGGCAGGAAAGAGCCACAGAGGGGCAGGAAGAAGCCACAGAGGGGCAGGAAAGAGCCACAGAGGAGCAGGAAAGAGCCACAGAGGGGCAGGAAAGAGCCACAGAGGGGCAGGAAAGAGCCACAGAGGGGCAGGAAGAAGCCACAGAGGGGCAGGAAAGAGCCACAGAGGGCAGGAAAGAGCCACAGAGGGGCAGGAAGAAGCCACAGATGGCAGGAAGAAGCAACAGAGGGCAGGAAGAAGCCACAGAGGGGCAGGAAAGAGCCACAGAGGGGCAGGAAGAAGCCACAGAGGGGCAGGAAAGAGCCACAGAGGGGCAGGAAAGAGCCACAGAGGGGCAGGAAGAAGCCACAGAGGGGCCGGAAAGAGCCACAGAGGGCAGGAAAGAGCCACAGAGGGGCAGGAAGAAGCCACAGATGGCAGGAAGAAGCCACAGAGGGGCAGGAAAGAGCCACAGAGGGGCAGGAAGAAGCCACAGAGGGGCAGGAAGAAGCCACAGAGGGGCAGGAAGAAGCCATAGATGGCAGGAAAGAGCCACAGAGGAGCAGGAAAGAGCCACAGAGGGGCAGGAAAGAGCCACAGAGGGGCAGGAAGAAGCCACAGAGGAGCATGAAGAAGCCACAGAGGGGCAGGAAAGAGCCACAGAGGAGCAGGAAGAAGCCACCGAGGGGCAGGAAGAAGCCACAGAGGGGCAGGAAAGAGCCACAGAGGAGCGGGAAGAAGCCACAGAGGGGCAGGAAAGAGCCACAGAGGGGCAGGAAAGAGCCACAGAGGGGCAGGAAGAAGCCACAGAGGGGCAGGAAAGAGCCACAGAGGGGCAGGAAAGAGCCACAGAGGGGCAGGAAGAAGCCACAGAGGGGCAGGAAGCCTCCTCGGCCATCTTGTAACTCTGGATTAAAGATGAAGAGTGGAGCAGAGGCAGAGAAGCAAAGCACCAACCTCCCCTGACACTGGGGAGAGGATAGCGCCAAGAGAGGACACCGAGCACTCGATGCGCTAGAAGGTCCATCCGCAATCAAAAACAGAGACAGTAGGGAAGAGGTGAAGAAGGAGAGTGAATATAAGGGAGAGAATATGTTGTGATGCGTCAGTCGCTTGTAACTGCCGCCTTATTTGTGATGCAAACAGGAAGCGGCATCCCAGGGAACAGTGCGACTTCCTCTTGAACTGGGACCGCAGAAGGGAGTTTTTGGGCCCGATCGTCATCCTGGAAAGGGCAGCTTCTACGGCTTGTCACGGGCAGGTGGGCATATGAAGAAGCTGAAGTCTGACATCCTTCGCCCCCAGCACTGAACTACGCAGTCACTCCATTGCCCTTCCCGCCCAAAGCGCCTTGTGACTCAGGGAGCACCCCAGGGGGACTGTACCCCCGGGGGACTGTAACCCCGGGGGGGGGGGGAATGCACCCCTGGGGGACTGTTCCCGCGGTGGACTGTGCCCGCGGTGGACTGTGCCCCCGGGGGACTGTACCCCGGGGACTGTACCCCTGGGGGACTGTTCTCACGGCGGATGGTGCCCCCGGGGGACTGTACCCCGGGGACTGTACCCCTGGGGGACTGTTCCCGCGGCAGACGGTTCCCCCGGGGGACTGTACCCCGGGGACTGTAACCCGGGGGGGGTGAGGACTGTACCTCTGGGGGACTGTAACCCGGGGGGGGAAACTGCTCCCCCGGGGGACTGTTTCCCCGGGGGACTGTACCCCAGGGCCTGTACCCCTGGGGGACTGTTAGCGTGGATGCACCCGTGTGGTCTAGGAAGCGGGTAGGCCTCATTAGAGGCTGGTGGTGGCGTACAGCAACACCCGGTGCACGCCGCCTCCCCCTGTATGATTGCAATGAATTAATCAGGGATTTATAAAGCGCATCAAATCACCCCTGAAGGTCTCAAGGCGCTGGAGCTGCTAGCTCCTTTATGGTGATCGGTCCATTCATTCACAAGGAGGGAAACATAAGGAGAAGGAAGTGAAAACAAGGGAAAGGCAAGGAGTAGTCGCTCATAAAAACAGGGAGAAAGCAGAAGAAAGCAGTGAAAAATGAGGGAAAAGCAGAGAGAAGAGTTGGAACCGGCACGTTCTGGTCGGCTGAGTCAATCCCCAGCCAGGCAGAACCGAGCCCTCCCGTCAGGGGCGAGTGATTACACACCCTGCAGAACCCGCGCTCACCCTTGGGTAGCGTGGCACTGAGCAGCCAGGCTTCCCACAGAGACAACGTGTAAAGCAAAGGCACAGCAGTCACTCGCGATAAATACACTGAGCGTCGCAAACGAGACTTCACACGGGATGTATGTAAATGACGTTTGGAATCCACACAACATAAGCATCAGGTATTTCTGGGCATAAATTAAACTTGGAATTATTACCATCATTACAAGGTCCAACAGAGTTAATATGACATCGGTGATATGCACACTGGGGAAAGATTCGATACCACCCGCCAGCGCCCTTATGCGGTGCAATACGTTGTGCACTCCAGGTCCACCCCACAATTATTATAAGTCAACACCACACAGTTTTACGCTGCACCCTGGATCACAACAATATCATAAATATGTACATACCTCAAATTATGCCACATTTGAGCAGCACCGCGGGCCAAGGCGGCGCACGGAAAACCAATGTCAAACGTAATGCTTTCCTAACAGGAAATTAACGTACTTGGCACACCGCCGGCCAGTGTCATGAATCACAGACGGTTCACCTACTGTCACTACCACACACACCATCACTCCGCTCTGCAGTGCAACGGATCTCAGACAAGTCTGTATGGACCACGCGCGCACACATACGCACCAAGCACCCTAACGAGGTGCGGCTGATACCCAGCAGGTCAATTGGTGACACGCTGCAGACCCGGTGGCCCCAAGGCTCCCTCCAACTTACCCCGGCTATACTACACCCCCCTGATTGGAGACACCCCGTCCTCCCCCTTAGGCACGAGGCTGCTCGCGGCTGAAGTCACTCTTAGTCAGGGTCCCAGGGAAGCAGGTGGGAGGTAGGCAGCAAGGTCAATTAGGAGGCAGTCAGCAAAAGGGGTTGGCAGCCACTCGAGAAGTTCACCCACAGGATGGCGAGCAGGAACGGACGAGAGCAATAGTCAGTCACATAAAAGGGGTCCACAAGGGCCTTCCAGGGCAGTTCTACAAAGCACAGGGGTGTCACACAGTCTCTTGACCTGCTTCCGATTGTTGTTGAGCGCGTTCCTCCCGTCCAGGCAATCACTCTCACCACCCAGACCCTACTCAGCCAATACTACCTGGCACCATAATCTCGTCGGGATGGCCGGGTTAGGAGAGGGCAGTTGGTCCACCGTACTGAGGGCCAGAAAGGGGAACAATCGTGGAATGAAAGATGAAGCAGCGAAGAGGGGCCTCTCGGAAGGAAAAGGCACCCCGTCAGGTATACGTAGATCAGAGTCACACACAGGCAATCCAGGCACAATGTCTGATACACGATGATATCAGTCACACCTGACCGTCTCGGTCACACGATGAAGAGTTGCACAATCAGATCCTCCCTGGAGAGGAGGCACAACGTCTGGTGCACGGTGATATTGGTCGCACTAGACAAACCGGGCACAATCTCTGGTGCATGATGATACAAGTGACGCCAGCCGCTCTAGTCACACACACAAAGAAGAGCTGCAAAATCCGTACCTCTCTGGAAATGAGGCACAAGTCCGGTGCATGCTGGTATTTGTAGCACCGGACAGTTCCACTCACCCCAGGCGCAAGTTCAGCAATGCCTCAAAAGGTAGAATGAAGCACTACCACGATTACGCCCCCACCTCCAAAGGTCGCAACCTGTGAATCAGACACCACACGCACTGAGCATGCCGTCGGCATGTCGTACGAGAGAGATGTGGCACGATCGATGAAGCGGGCCAAGTGGATACGGCAATCGGTAAATCCACTCACCACCATCATGATGCATACGCGTGCCAAGGTCCCCATGATGAGGGGGCCGCACGCCTTGGGATATTAGGCCTCAAGGCACAATAATTAGATCCAAGCTCACACCGCACTACCAGTTGGAATCCAACAGACAGTGCGGGCCCTTGAGAGGGGGCGCGATCTCGAGGTGCTACAAGTCGATAGTGTGGGTCCCTTAGAGGAGATCTTTGATGTCGCTGAGAGCTCAAAGAGAACAGGCCACCAAGCCCTTGGAGAGCGCTCTTCAGGGACAGCGCATAGCAGCCACAGCCACACAGCAGCAGGTAGTGGGCCCAGACCAGCCACTATTCAGGAAGGGCGCACGGTCCCTCTCAATGGCAGTCTTCCTCCTTGTGCTCAACAGAGTCCTCTGCCAGTGTGCAGCACGTATTCCAGGTTCTCTGGGCTTGCGTCCCCACAAGCGTATCTCACGCCTTGCTGGAGGACGGCACCAGTGCTTATACGTCAGTGTGCCTTTGAAGTTGGGGGTGGTTCAAAGGGTCTGCAGAGGTCTCCCCTGAATTACAGTCCTGTCTGCCGTGAAGCCGTGGAATGCAGATCTTGGGGCTCGATTCACAAAAGTAATCTGAGACAAAAAATCCTAACTTTACTACTCCTCAATGCCTTTAGTGAATACCAAAAGTCATAAAGTTAGGTTTTTGTCTCAGATTACTTTTGTGAATCGGGCCCTCAATCTTTAACGGGGCCCTGATCTGATCCAGAGGCCAAGTGTCAAAACCGCTTCATCCAATCTCTCCAATGGCCTGGAACAGGCAGAGGTCTGTCGTTCCAGTTGTGTGCCCAGTGTTTTTTGGCTGTCACTGGGGAACGCCCATATGTGCTCCCCCAGCCTACAGTGTGGACTGGAGCCGTGTACAACGGCACACAGACGAGTGTTAGAGCAGAGAAAGGCCCACGTTCTAGCAGTGGCATTCCTACACGAATTTAGACAAAGCCACCTTTACCACTGGAAAGGGGTTATCAATGCAAATCCGTTGTTGCAGCCAACGTACCAGTCTTCAATGTTAAGCTGGATATGTATTCGGAGGCACCATCGGTGTCAGTTTGCCCACCAGCCTGCAATGGCGAGCTGGACACAGGGTTAAGCACACCAGTCTGCAATGGAGGCCTGCCCACCTGTTTAGAAACACCAGCCATAAACCAAAACCAGAGAAGTGAACCAATCATTACGGCCATCACAAGAGAACCCACAAAACCTGCGAGGATAAAGCAAAAAGTCTGGAGAAACGATAACTGAAGAGTTCAGACCCAACAAGAAGGCGTTCAAAAAATGGGGAAAAAGCAAGGAGAAGCGAGGAGAAGGAGTGAGGCGCCATTGCTCGGAGATGCTGTTGCTAGTGTCCCTGCTGTGGTTGTTGTTGTGGTAACTGCTGTAGTGATAGCTGTGGTTATTGGTGTTGTGACAGCTGTTGTTGCTGTGGTAGCAGATGTGTCAGCTGCTGTGAGCCCTAATGTGGGAACAGCTGTGGTTGCTGCTGTGGTTGCTGCTGTGGTTACTGCTGTGGTTGCTGCTGTTGTTGCTGCTGAGGTTGCTGCTGTGGTTGCTGCTGTGGTTACTCCTGAGGTTGCTGCTGTTGTTGCTGCTGAGGTTGCTGCTGTGGTTGCTGCTGCGGTTACTGCTGTGGTTGCTGCTGTGGTTGCTGCTGTGGTTGCTGCTGCGGTTACTGCTGTGGTTGCTGCTGTGGTTGCTGCTGTGGTTGCTGCTGCGGTTACTGCTGTGGTTGCTGCTGTGGTTACTCCTGAGGTTGCTGCTGTGGTTGCTGCTGTGGTTGCTGCTGTTGTTGCTGTTGCGGTTACTGCTGTGGTTGCTGCTGTGGTTCCTGCTGCTGGGATGCCAGGGATTCTATGGCTGTGCTCTTTGCAAGGCCTCTTCATCCACTCAGACCCTTCCACTCATAGTGAGGGTTTGATGTCTGGTCCAGAGGGCCCTGCACACTGGTGAATCTGTGTATCTCCCCCTTAGGGGGCTTCTCTCTTCTTTCTCAGGTGTAATATTGTTTACTTTGGCCACTCCCCTATAGCAAAGGTAACCCGGCCTCAATGTCTGTGTGATGTGGGGGGGGGGGGGGGGCATATGAACAGTATCTCTAGGATGAGACATTATGAAATGGTATTTGCAAATAAAAAAAAATTGCATGAATCAACCACGGTTTGATCACCCCTGAAGGATACTTGTGAAAAAACACTATTGTCTTACAATGAAAGGAGCAATCAATGTATAGAGGCCTGTCTGTAATTTCCTTATTACAGTGCAGCTGTGACGTCTCTGGCTGCCTGTAATAATGGAATGACGTAGCTGCTCCATTGCAATAGGTTGTTACAGGTCACTTCTGATGTTACAGCGCCTCCTGCCTGCAGCCAGGGTGAACGTCAGGTCACAAACAGAATGTACATCAAGGGGGGACACACACAAACACACAGCGAGCGCATCATATTCCACACTTTAGGCACAAGGAGGTCACGTGATGATGTCCAGAGGCGCCCAACGCTGGGTCTAGCACCAAGGTTTGTCCCCGGGTCCCCAGGTTCCAAAGTTGGCAGCTCTAGCCACTAGGCTACATCTCCTCTTTCCTAAAATTAAAAGTCATCAGCAAAAAGGAGCTATTGCGTAAACAATGCGGCCCATTTACAGCGTGACGCATCTAGGGAGATGCGTCACATTGCAGAGCCCTGCGTCGCATTATACCTGCAGGGGGGCGTTCCCACACGGGAAAGCCTCGTAAAAGTGATGCCACGAAATCTATAAGATTTCTCTACGCTACTACTAGGACGCCACAGCGCCAAAACCTTATGCCTGCTTAAGGCAGGTGTAAGGAGTGACGCAGCACGATGAGGATAGGCCTCTCATGCATTGCTGGGGGTGCGTCGTGATTGCGACACGACTCCAGCAATGCGTGACTTTTGGGCCAACAGATGCGCCAGAATTCCTGACGCATCTGTCAATCCTTGCGCCATGGTGCGCCGTATTGTAAATATGACGCATCCATGGTGGCACAAGTGTTCTAAGGATGGCGCAGGGAAACTGACGCATTTCTACAGATCCGTCAGTTTCTTGTAAATCTTCCCCTGCGTGTTATTCTCTTTCTCATGTGTTTTCCGCCGAGACCTCAGGGCTGTGTTGCTCTCTCTATCGTGCACTTTTACCCCTGCTCCTGTGTCGCCCTCTCCCTCGGATGCTGTTTGCTCTTTCTCTCTCTCTTCTTCTCTCTCTCTCTTTCTCGCTCTCTCTCTCTCTCTCTCTCTCCTCTCTCTTCTCTCTCTCTCTATCTCTCTCTCTCTCTTCTCTCTCTCTCTCTCTCTCCCTCTCTCTTCTCTCTCTCTCTCTTTTCTCTCTCTCTCTCTCTCTCTCTCTCTCTCTCTCTCTTCTCTCTCTCTCTATCTCTCTCTCTCTCTCTCTCCCTCTCTCTCTCTCTTCTCTCTCTCCCTCTCTCTCTCTCCCTCTCTCTTCTCTCTCTCTCTCTTTCTCTCTCTCTCTCTCTCTCTCTCTCTCTCTCTCTCTCTCTCTCTCTCTCTATCTCTCTCTCTCTCTCTCTCCCTCTCTCTCTCCCTCTCTCTCTCTCTCTCTCTCTTCTCTCTCTCTCTCTCTCTCTCTCCCCCTCTCTCTCTCTCTCTCTCTCTCCCTCTCTCTCTCTCTCTCTCTCTCTCTCTCTCTCTGTCTCCACTAAGCTCTTTTCCTCGTGTGCTGCTCTTCCCCCATCTGCTCACTGTTGCTCTCCCATCCCACAGTCCACTTTTGTTTTTATTTTGTGCATAAACCCCATTTCTTTATTTACCAAGTGGTGTCGCCATCTTCCTTCTGTAGGGGCCCCCGTGGGTGGGACGCACGTGCACCTACATAGTTTTCCCAGTTCCCTCTTATTTTCCGATGCTTTGCAGCAGCGGGGACTGACACCGGCAAAAACAATAGGTCCAATTGGCAAGCCCTATTGGCTTAGCCAATGCTTTTTCTCTTTTGTGTGGCTATGAGTCTACAAACAGATAAAGTTGTCTCTAGGCAGACCTAAAATAGCACAGGGTCCCCATTGCCCACCTAGGGGCAGATTTACAAGCGTCATTTCTAACATGGGAAAAGTGACGCAAAAGTGTCACAAGAGGCTTGTAAATACGCCCCCTAGTGTTTACAATAAACTGTGACTCAAAGTGTCACACACAACACATACACAGGAACCCAGTGCTGGGCGCGCTGGGAATATACAACAATTGCGCGCACACACAGGGCACAAGTCGGGGGTACACGCGGGTACACGGTGTCCACCCACTACTTTCACAAAGGGGGACGCCGTCCCCCCACCAAGAAGTTGGGCCACACAGAAATATGCTGAACCTGTCCCAGTGTCATTTTTAGACACCGGGACACGTTCAGCAGCTCCTGCACGTTGTCTGCTTTTCATTCTCAGCAGCGGCGTGCAGGCCGCGAGGGGCGTTTTTTACACCTCCAGCTGTGCCAACGATAAAGACAGGAGTTAAGTAGCCACCAGGCCTCCTTTTGATCGAGTATCAGACGGGAGGTGGCCCGGAACCTCTCAATTAAAGGCAAATGCACAGGAGAGGAAACACAGGCACACGGCTCGGTATCTCTTCACAGATACGTAACCTCTTGCGTGCTCATGACGAGCTCAACTCGTCATGCAGCACGGTGGTGCTGTGCTGATGACGCGCGGAGCTTGTCATGGCCTCCGCGGAATGCCCATGTGTGGATAATTCCACTGCTGTGCTGAGCGTTCCATTGGAACGGGCGTAGTCATGACAAGCTCAGCTCGTCATGCAGCACGGTGGCGTTGTGCTGATGACGAGCTGAGCTCGTCAGGACCGCTACGGAATGCCCATGTGTGGATAATTCCCCTCCTGTGCTGAGCGTTCCATTGGAATGGGTGTGGTCATGACGAGTCATGCAGCACGGTGGCGCTGTGCTGAGCTCGTCAGGACCGCTACGGAATGCCCATGTGTGGATAATTCCCCTGCTGTGCTGGGCGTTCCATTGGAACGGGCGTGGTCATGATGAGGTCAGCTCGTCATCAGCACAGCGCCACCGTGCTGTATGATGAGCCGAGATTGTCATGAGCACATGCGGCGCCGTGCGCGGCCCCCCCCCCCGTGCCGCGGGGGAATTAGCTCCACGGCGAAAGGGCTAAGAGAGGTATCTTTTGACTTGTTTACTTATATACATAAGTGCGTGCACTGTAAGAATGTCGGATGGGATGTTCTGCCCCAGTATTTACACAAACAATGATGACGTCATGTGCAGTGTTGGCACCCGTCACGATGTCACTTGCATACTGCCTAACTTGTCAGTCTCCCGACTTCTTTTTATAGGACTTGCGCCCTGCGCGCACATATATACATATACATATATACACATATATATATAGAGAGATATTTACACTTATAACCTGGCGGTGCTCAGTGAGCCCGGGCGCAGGTCCCGGGCGCTAGAATCAAAGCTCGTGCTCGCAGCGCTATGAAGCCTGGTTCCCGAGCAGCGGCGCTTCGTCGCCGCGGGCTGTAAATAAGCTGATATATGGAGCCCGTCGGCGCCACAATGCGGGTCACTTCAGACTCTGAGAAACGCAGGACTGTAAATAGAGACGTGTGTGTCTTCAAGGCAGCGGGGACATTTATCAGAATAAAAGCACTCAGACTTGGAACATTCCTGAAATTGAAGCCTGGGGTTTTAAGTGGAATATATGGGGCTGCTGTGGCTGCTGTGGGGCTGCTGTGGTGGCTCTCTGCTGCCCTCCAGCGGCCAGGCCTGGCACAGGGATTGCATGAAGGCACCATCTGCCATACACCAGAGCTGCCCACTCCATGGAGACCACAGGGCAGATTTAAAGTCCCTTGCGCCTCTTTTATGCCGCAGTTGCGTCACTTTTGTGATGCAGCGGCGGCGCAGAGCCAGCGCCATGCTGCGGGGTATTTACAACGTAACGCATCTGGGAGCCACATGTAGGCGTTCTTGCGTGGGGGGGGCGTTCTGGCGCAGGAACGCCTCCTAAAAGCGGCTGAGTGAAATCTACAAGATTACACTGAGTCACTTTTAAGGCCATGCTGCGTCAAAACCCTGCGCCAGCTTGAAGCAGGCGTAAGGATTGACGCAGCATGTTAGGTATAGGGCACCCTTGAGCCTTGCTGGAGCTGCGTCGCGCTTGCGTTGCAACGCCAGCAATGCGCCGCCTTTACAGCAGCAGATGCGTCACGCATCTGTCCATTCTTGCCCCATGGTGCGCTGCATTGTAAATGCGGCGCATCCATGGTGGCGCTGCCGTGTCGCACAATAACTGGCGCATCCCTCCTGATATGCAGGGATGCACCAGTTATTGTAAATCTGCCCCCACATGTGCATCATGAGCTGCACCAAGGGGGGGGCGGGTCCCTCCTCCCCAGGGCGGCCTCACCCCTGTGCACACTGCTGCTGGTGCAACCGCTGAGTGGGTTGAGTGCCCGCTGCAGCCTTCTTTGGGAACTCGTCACAAGGTTGGATCCTGGCGGTGTCGACGCAGCCTTTCATTCTTTCAAGGTCGGTAACGAGCGCCTCTTGGGCCTGAGCTCCTACATGGACACTCCACCCCACCCACATCTGTTTCCTCGCACACTTTCCTCTGACGTCATAGGGACGGTGAATGAAAACAGGCTTCACACAAAGAGCACGTACGCGCATGTATTTAGCAGGAGAGTGTGAAGAACTGTAATCTTCATTCTCAGGGAATACTTACTAATAAAAAGAACTTGGCACAGAAGCTGAAAATATGAAAAGACATCTTTATTAAATTTAATGAGTGAGGCCACGTCACACAGAAGCCGTAGCAACTGAATGAGGTAGTCTGAGGAATACAGAGAACAGAGGCCTTTTATATGCTCAGGGTTACAAAACTCAGCATAAAAGTAAGGGGCAGTCCTAGCTTTTGCAAGCATGCAAAAAATGCCTAACATTCTGTTGGAAATGGGATCCCCGGCTGGCCAGGGCTTTCGCCAAAGTCAGTCAGAGACCACCACTCCCAAATCAGGGCAAGGGAGTTACACGCCAAGATAACCCCTGCTCACCCTCTAGGTAACGTGGCGCGAGCAGCAAGGCTAAACTTGGAGGCGATGTAAGTTAAGTATTTGCGCACGCACCCCAGCAACAACACCCAAAGGCCCACCACAAAGGAAGCTCCACACAAGGTTATATAAAAAATAGCCTTTGTATTATAAGAAATATACATTAGATAAAACACACATATTGTTACACTGTGCCGGAATTTACAAGGGATTTTGTACAGGACAGGGCCACCTGGACCACTGTCAAGGGTATGCACTTTTAGAAATTAGCACTTGTAGAAAGAAAAATCACTGTAGCACACAATATAAAAATAGAGCACACAACCAGTAATCACTGGTAACAGGACCTCACTAGCACCACCTGTACTAGGGAGAAAACAACCACCTACACATCACAATACCTGTAGGGGTGTAAGAACAAAACACATGATGCATTAACATTCAGCGGTGTAGGGAAATAAAACACCGTTGCGCAAAACTCAGATAAGTCACCACCTGTGACAGTCCCTGTGTCCCAATGTCAGGGCCTAAATGTGGCAGTTGCCCACAAAGTGCTGGGCAACTTGAAACCCTGTTGGGCCACTGCTGGAGCCTCGCAGGCTCTGGCCAGAACAATGTGGGCAACAAGGGAGAGCCTCTCGGGGCTCTGGAACAATGTTGGCTGTGAGCCTCGCTGGGCTCTAAACAAATGCCAGGCAGTCACGAGCCATTCTGGACTCTAAAAGACGCTGTGGGCTGCAGCCTCTCCTGGGCTCTGAAGGCAAGATGCGCCTTTCTATGGGAGTCCCCTCTCTGGGGACTCAAAGTGACAATGCCTGCCAAGAGCCTCGCTGGGCTCTAAATCAACTGATGCCCCCGGGGCACCTCGTGGCTCAAAGGACAACTGGCACTCGTTGGAGTCCCTCACGGGGGACTCAGAGCAAGACTAATGCCGCCAAGAGCCTCAACCGGCTCTACACAAAGAAATGCTCTCTGGAAGCCCTCGTGGCTTCACTCTGCACTGCACTTTAGCGCTACCTCGCGCTACCGGAAAGGGGTGAGGGGGGCGGACACCGACAATGTGTCCCGGCGCCCCTCCCTCCAGCACTGCCACACTCACCGGCTTCGCGCTGGGTCCCAGCCGAGTCTCTCCTGGGCGGCCGCTCTGCACGAGAGCTCCCGCTCCTCGGGGGCTCTCTCCACACCTCTCCTTAGTTTTCCTCCTCCTCGCTGGGCTCCACGGCTCTCCCTCGTCCTCGGGAGCCCCGGGGGCGGGATGCAGGCTGCGAGGCGGGACTTCCGGTCGGCCCGCTTCCTGATTGGCCGGCCGGCCAACCACTTCCGGGTTGCCGCGGGCAGCGCGGCGGCTCGCTTTAGGTAGGCAGGCGGGGTCCCATTATCCGAGGAGTGGGCTCCCTCGTGATAAAGTACGAAAACGGGCACAATAAAGCGGCAATGAGCGGGGTGGCACCCGCGCCGCCAAATCACCACACGGGGCGATCAGATGCCGGGTGGGCACCGGCTGTGCACACCAAGCGCTAGCAGCGCTAGCAACGAGGGGTAGGCGCTCCCAAGCGCCACAGGACGAAAATACAGCGCTCACAGCGCTGGGGGAAAAATAAAGCGCTTTCAAGCGCTAGGCAGGAGATTGCAGCGCTCCCCAGCGCTGAAGGGCAGAGAGCAGCGCTCTCAGAGCTGCAGGCAAGGAATCCTCAGTGCTCCCCAGCACTGGAGGACAGGTCAAGGCTCCAGCAGGGTCTGGAGGCAGGCAGGGGGGCAAGACTGGGCCCAGAGCCAGCACACTGGGTCTCCAGGCAGGGAGACACCCCAAGTGGCGGTCCTCCTGGCCCCAGCAGAAGCAACAGCCCCCTCTGGCAGGATCCAAAAGCAGAACACATTCATGGGGACACAGCCCCTTCTTTTACTGTAAAATCCTTTCTTTCAAGGTGCAGGGTGGGGGGAAAACCAGTTGCAGCTGGCTTGGGAGCACTCTTGATGGCCCAACCATCCATTGCATTCACTGGGGAGGCTAGGGTCGTTAGACACACCACAGGGGGGCGGAGCCAGCATTGTGAGGGGAAAACCCAGCCCATCCAGGACACAGGTACACTCCTCCCACACATCACTCATGCTAATCTCACACTCACCACCGGGCAGACCCATCCAGACTTCCTGGAGCCTGGCATGCCAGCCAGCTCCAGCCAATCACGCTCCAGCACCCTCACTGCACACATATCTCAATGTCCAGAAGTAGCACTTCCCTTCTAGACACATACATGCCGCATACACCATCTCGTAGCATTCACTCTCACGAGTTCACACATACTAAACTCGAGCCTGCACTCCCCACGCATCAGGAACTACCAGGGACACACACATTCCCCATGCATTCCTATGGGAGGGCAGGCCAGCCATGCTACAAGCACACACTTTCACTCTGGGACCCAGAGAAAAGTGCGCAGAGACCCAAAAAATCACTGACACAGGGTCACACATAAAGCAAAAAGTTTAGGGGTGAACCGGCCCTACGGGCCAAGTCCAACACATTCCTTCTTACACAAGCCGGACAAACCCATAATAAAAGGACCACAACCCATATCATAAACAGACCATAAAAGAAGGAACAGAAAACAGATAAGAAGCAGAATAAGGGGTGTGTGTGTGCATACCAAACTCTACAACGTCCTGTGCTTTGATCCTCAATCTTGATCAGCTAAAGGGCAGGAACTGGTTTAACAAGGTCAGCTTCAGGCAACAGGGTCAGTTCACTCAGGTCAAACAGGAGTCAGCACAAACTCAAACTAAGGTCTACATGTCCTTAAGAGACTTGTTTCCATCACAATCATCGGCCTATGTGAGGGCAACCACAAAATGGCTGCCATACACAAAATGGAACCCACGGGTTCAGAATTCACAGAACCTCAAGTGTAGGGGGAGGGGAGAGGGGATTGCAGCCACAGGTGTATTTTGGAGCTCACTGTCGGAAATATATTTCTACAGCACCATGAGGTGGCCACTGTCATGACAGACAGCGCCTGCGCCATTGAACTGGGCACCATATTCACATAGACTGTTTTAATGATAAAACAAAACAGGGCGCCAACTATAAGGCGCGGAAATTCAATTTTAGTAAAAATTTGCCTTTTGAGCATCACCAAGTAAGAGCTTTTTATTTGTTTTGATCCGATTAAAATCCTTGTGGCATATTTACTTATATTTCATGCAACGCAGAACAGCAAACAAAAGTTGCCGTGCTGTGCTGCGCTGCGTGAAAGAGAGACCGCAGAAATGTACCGTATCTACTAAGGTATTGTGCATTTCTGCTCGGTCGTAGCGCTGGCACCAAAGCAGGTCCCCTTACGCCATGCTACAATGGTTCCTGTGTTATGGGTGGGATTGGTTATGTGCAGGAAGGTACGCCTTCCTGCACTAGAACGAGGTGTTTTGCTCTTGCTCTGTGTGCGGCAGAATGCGGCACGCATACAGAGAGGAAGTATCGAGGAAAAATAAACAGATTACTCCTTGTTACGCGTCACCGGGGGAGGGTGCAGCATTCCGACACATTCCGAGGTTCACTAGCTTTAGTGAATTCAGGAATGCCCAGAAATTCATGGGCGGATGCGTGGGAACGGCCGTGCTCCACACTTGGAACCTCTTCCGAATGCACTGTAGCACAGGGCAGCGCTCTGCCAAGCCTTGCATTACTTTGTATTTGATATCGAGGGGTATATCAAGAAGCTAACCGGGGGGTGCTTCGGGACCCTGAAGTCGCTCAGAAAGTTTTTCCCCTATCTGCCTGCCTCGGCGCGAGAGCTTTAATTCTCTCGCGTCTGGACTATGCCAATGCTCTGCTGAGTGGCTCTCCGGCCTATTTGGTAAGGCGGCTCCAGGTAATCCAAAACGCGACCGCTAGATTGTTGGGGAATATCTCCAGACGGATCAGCGTTAGGAATTACCTGCAGAGCCTGCATTGGCTGCCAGTTCCCCATAGGATTACCTTTAAAATTCTGACCCTGGCTCATAAAGCCATCAATGGGCTGGGTCCCGCCTACTTGAAGAAACGATTCATTCGGTACTCTCCCAACCGAGACTTGCGCTCTGCTGCTCAACATCTGATGCAGGTTCCCCGCTTCCGGCGTGTCCGGTTGGGAGGGCACTCAGTGGCGGTGAAGGCCGCGTTAGCTTGGAATGAGTTCCTCTCTCTCTGCGTGCTATTGTTAATTTTGGTGCTTTTAAAAAAGCGTTAAAAACTTACCTGTTTAGATTGGCTGTTTAGTTCTTTGGTCGGTATAGTGTGTGCTGTTAAAATTCTTTCTTCTTTTTGTCGCGCCAGGATACTCCGGCAGTAATTGAGCGCGTTACAAAACAGCATAATAATAATAATAATATTTACTAACCCACACAAAGGACCATAGGACACAAATGGACAAATGCACGAGCAGCAGTGCGCAAAGAGGCGCGTTTGCAGAGTGGTGTAAAAAGGGGGCGTGGTCTCGGACCACCTCTCTGCAATCCAGCTGTGTGGCGCTTAATGGAGGCACCTGGTGGGTGAGTTGGCCCCCAGGGACACACAGTATTCAAAGGGACTTAATCCCCCAACTTAGAACGCGCCAGGAGGTGCGTTTTCAGAGTGGTGGAGAAAGGGGGCCCCCGAGCCTGTGTCCACCTCTCAGCAATCCCACTGTGTGGGGCTTACTGGAGGTAAAAGGTAGGCTAGTTGGCTCCTAAAGGACCCCGAGCAGCGAAGGGGACTTCAATCCTCACCCAAGAGCGCACAAGGGAGCGCGTATGCAGAGTGGTGGGCAAAGGGGGCGTGGCCTGCTATAAGAACTTAGCAATGCTGCTGTGTGGGACCTACTAGAGGTAATAGGAGGGGTAGTTGGCCCCCCAAGGATGTTTTTGGGGCCAAGTACCCCTCTTGTTACCTCCAGTAACTCCCACACAGTAGGATTGCTAAGACATCTTCGGAGGCCACACACCCTTTCTCCACCACTCTGCAAACGCACCTCCTGGCAAACTACGGGGTGGGGAATGAAGTCCACTTTACTCCTGAGGGACTTTGGGGGCCAAGAAGCCCTCCCGGTACCTCCTATAAATCCAACGCAGCGGAATTCCTGAGCCCTGGTCGGAGGCCCAGCTCCCTTTCTCCACCACTTTGCAAACGCAACTACTAGTTAAAGAAGTGTTTGCAATGTAATAGGTTTAGCATTTGCAAGAGTTTGAGCTATTGGCGTTGTAAATGTAAAAGTTTTTTACTAATGTTTTTGGAGTGGAGTGGATGTACGTTGTGTGTAGTGGAATTATGTGGATAGCAAGTATGTGGTATTTAGTGTATAGGAATTATGTAGAGTGGGATTATGTGTTATGGAAAGTGATTATGTGGTATGGTAGTCTGTGTTGTGGAGTGGTAACCTCAGGTTTAGTCTTCCTAATTTCTATAAAAGCTCAACTAGAAACTCAATGAGACAAATAAAAGAAGGAATCACTTAGGAGCACTTGTGGACCTAGTCCGAGGATGAGCAGGGCCACTGGAATTATGCGACTGTTTGGCTGCACCGACTTTCGCACAATTATACATTTTCTGCATTAGCCACATAATTCAACATCTGCTCCCTAATCTGCAGATTTGGACAAAAAAACCCTTGTTTCTAGCTCAAACGGCTCACACGTTACCGAAAATGCAGCGACCAGGGTTAGAGAGTGGTGGAAGGCCCTTTGCAAACCTAGAATGGTCACCTGTTACTTATTGCTAAATGTGGCTGTTGAATTGGTACTAATGGTGTGCAAGCCACTCTTGCTCCCCTCTGCACCTCTTTGTCTTTCTGTTGCTTCTTTCTCCACATTTCTTTCTTCTTCTGCATTTCTCTTGCCTCTTTCTGAAAATCTCTTCTACTTTCTGCACCTCTCTTCCCTCTTTCTGCACGTCTGTTGCCTCTTTGTGCACCTCATTTGCTTATTTCAGTACCCCTCTTGTCTTTTTCTGTACCTCTCCTGCCTTTTTCTGTATCCCTCTTACATCCCTCTGCACCCTTTTACCTCTTTCTGCATCTCTGTTACTTATTTCTGCACTTCTCTTCCTTCTTTCTGTACCTCTCTTGCCTCTTTCAGCACCTCTGTTGGTTCATTCTGCACTGCTCTTGCTTCTTTCTGCACCTCACTTGCCTCTTTCTGCACTTCTCTTGCTTCTTTCTAAACCTTTGATGCTTCTTTCAGCAATTCTCTTAGCTCTTTCTGCACCTCTGTTGCCTCTTTCTGTACTTCTCTTGCTTCTTTCTATACTTCATTCTCTTTCCTCTTTGGGCACCTCTCCTACCTCTTTCTGCACCCCTCTTGCCTCTTTTTGCACCTCTGTTGGTTCTTTCTGCACTGCTCTTGCTTTTTTCTGCACTCTGCACCTCAGTTGCCACGTTCTGCACTTCTCTTGCTTCTTTCTAAACCTCTGTTGCTTCTTTCAGCAATTCTCTTAGCTCTTTCTGCGCCTCTGTTGCCTCTTTATGCACTTCACTTGCTTCTTTCTGCACTTGCCTCTTTCTGTATCTCACTTGCCTCTTTCTGCACTTCTCTTGCTTCTTTCTAAACCTCTATTGCTTCTTTTAGCAATTCTCTAACCTCTTTCTGTAGTTCTCTTGCTTGTTTCTGCACCTCTCTTGTGTCTTTCTCCATCTCTGTTGCCTCTTTCTGCACTTTACTTGCCTCTTTCTGCCCTCTCTTGCCTTTTCTGGTATCCCTCCTGCCTCTTTCTACACCCCTTTTCCCTATTTGAGTAACTCTCTTGCCTATTTCTACCCTCTCTTCCCTCTTTCTGTACCACTATTTCCTCTTTCTATACCTCTGTTGCTTTTTTCTGCACTTCTCTTGCCTCTGTCTTCACCCTTTGTGCCTCTTTCAGCATCTCTGTTGCCTCTTTCTGCACTTCACTTGCTGCTTTCTGCCCTCTCTTGCCTTTTTTGGAACCCCTGTTGCTTCTTTCTGTACCCCTCCTTCCTCTTTCTGCACCCCTCTTCCGTATTTGTGCAACTCTCTTGCCTCTTTCCACCCTCTCTTCCCTCTTTATGTACCACTATTGCCTCTTTCTGCACTTCTCTTCCTTCTTTCTGCACCCCTTGTCACTCTTTCAGCACCTCTGGAACACCCATGCTCCACTAATGGAATGTCCATGCTCCACCCATGGAACGCCTACCAAGATGAAATGTAACGTGACGCAGCCAGGCAGCTGCCTTGTGTTACATTTCTTTACAAAGCTGCACAAAGGGGCTCAAATCAGGCCTTGCATGGCTTTGTGAGTGTTACTGAAGCCTTTGCGTTGTCCTTGTGCCGCCTCGCGTGATGCGTGACAGCGCAAAGGCTTCATAACTATGGGCCCTGGTCTTTCACAGCAGACTGCTTGCGCTACTTGGAGAAGTGTGGCTCAATGGTTAGAGCGGCAGACCCTGATGCAGAGGTTTAGCCCGGGACCAGGGTTCAATTCCCGCCTCGGCGGGTCTTGGGCTCAAAAATTCCTCGGACCTGATAATTCTCGCCTCGGTGCCTATTCCAATCATGGAGTCCCACTCTGCAACTCTGGCCAATAGGTTGCTTAATCTCCACAACGGCCCCCACAACGCTAAGGATGCCTGGCCTCCACCTTGGGGGTGCCCAGGAGTGGACACCTCACAGGGAAAGCCAGGATGGGTTCCACAGCGGTATTGTACAAGCGCCTTGAGACCCTTGCGGGTGAGCAGTGCGCTATACAAGTATCAATTTACATTTACATTTACCTGATAGGTGAGACCTAAAAATAACAAACAAGCACCTGCAAGAAACAGAATCAACCGTTCAGAGACCCTGACAACCGTAAAGCGCTTCGCTGCATGTGACAGCGATGCATCACCGCAGCCAATGCGCAATTCAATCATCGGAGACACGTAGAGAAGAGCGGGGGGCGAGGGCTGCGTTGTGCTCGGTCTGGGTTTAGTTTACTCGGTGGAAATTAATTTGTCTGAAATGGAAGTACATTTTGCTCGAGGGGACAGATTGTGTATTAACTCATAAATAAATATAAATTGGTTTAATATGCGAAGACAAATAGGCTGTGGAGGCAGTGTTATGAATTCTAAATATTTAGATACCAGCAGATAGTCTTTCTTTTAAGATGCCAGTTTTTTAGGCAGGAGGGTTCTAGACTGGTGACTGGTGCAGGGGTCTAGACTGATGCAGGGGTCGCTGGTACAGGGGTCTAGACTGGTGCAGGGGTCGCAAGTGCAGGGGTCCAGACTGGTGCAGGGGTCGCTGGTACAGGGGTCTAGAATGGTGCAGGGGTCATTGGTGCAGGAGTCTAGACTGGTGCAGGGGTCAAGACTGGTGCAGGGGTCAAGACTGGTGCAGGGGTCTAGAGTGGTGCAGGGGTCTAGAGTGGTGCAGGGGTCTAGACTGGTGCAGGGGTCGCTGGTGCAGGGGTCTAGACTGGTGCAGGGGTCGTTAGTGCAAGGGTCTAGACAGGGGCAGGGGTCTAGACTGGTGCAGGGGTCGCTGGTGCAGGGGTCAAGACTGGTGCAGGGGTCTAGACTGGTGCAGGGTTCTAGACTGGTGCAGGGGTCTAGACTGGTGCTGCGGTCTAGACTGGTGAAAGGGTCTAGAGTGGTGCAGGGGTCTAGACTGGTGCAGGGGTCTAGACTGGTGCAGGGGTCACTGGTGCAGGGGTCTAAATGGTGCAGGGGTCGTTGGTGTAAGGGTCTAGACTGGTGCAGGGGTCTAGACTGGTGCAGGGGTCTAGACTGGTGCAGGGGTCTAGACTGGTGCAGGGGTCTAGACTGGTGCAGGGGTCTAGACAGGTGCAGGGGTCTAGAGTGGTGCAGGGGTCTAGAGTGGTGCAGGGGTCTAGACTAGTACAGGTGTCTAGAGTGGTGCAGGGGTTGCTGGTGCAGGGGTCTAGACTGGTGAAAGGGTATAGAGTGGTGCAGGAATCTAGACTGGTGCAGGGGTCTAGACTGGTGCAGGGGTCACTGGTGCAGGGGTCTAAACTGGTGCAGGGGTCGTTGGTGTAAGGGTCTAGACTGGTGCAGGGGTCTAGACTGGTGCAGGGGTCTAGACTGGTGCAGGGGTCGCCGGTGCAGGGGTCTAGACTGGTGCAGGGGTATAGACTGGTGCAGGGGTATAGACTGGTGCAGGGTTCTAGACTGGTGCAGGGGTCTAGACAGGTGCAGGTGTCTAGAGTGGTGCAGGGGTCTAGAGTGGTGCAGGGGTCTAGACTGGTGCAGGTGTCTAGAGTGGTGCAGGGGTTGCTGGTGCAGGGGTCTAGACTGGTGCAGGTGTCGCTGGTGCAGGGGTCTAGACTGGTGCAGGTGTCTAGAGTGGTGCAGGGGTTGCTGGTGCAGGGGTCTAGACTGGTGCAGGGGTCTAGACTGGTGCAGGGGTCTATACTGGTGCAGGGTTCTAGACTAGTGCAGGGGTCTAGACTGATACAGGGGTCTAGACTGGTGCAGTGGTCGCTGGTGCAGGGGTCTAGACTGGTGCAGATGTCGCTGGTGCAGGGGTCTAGACTGGTGCAGGTGACGCTGGTGCAGGGGTCTAGACTGGTGCAGGGGTCTAGACTGGTGCAGGGGTCTAAACTGGTGCAGGGGTCTAAACTGGTGCAGGGGTCGCTGGTGCAGGGGTCGCTGGTGCAGGGGTTTAGACTGGTGCAGGGGTCTAGACTGGTGCAGGGGTCTAGATTGGTGCAGGGGTCTAGACTAGTGCAGGGGTCGCTGGTGCAGGGGTCTAGACTGATGCAGGGGTCTACACTGGCTCAGCGGTCTAGACTGGTGCAGGGGTCTAGACTGGTGCAGGGTCCTAGACTGATGCAGGGGTCTAGAGTGATGCAGGTGTCACTTGTGCAGGGGTCTAGATTGGTGCAGGGGTCTAGATTGGTGCAGGGGTCTAGACTGGTGCAGGTGTCTAGAGTGGTGCAGGGGTCTAGACTGGTGCAGGCATCTAGACTGGTGCGGGGGTTTACACTGGTACAGGGGTCTAGACTGGTGAAGGAGTCTAGACTGGTGCAGAGGTCTAGAGTGGTGCAGGGGTCTAGAGTGGTGCCGGGGTCTAGATTGGTGCAGGGGTCTAGACTGGTGCAGGGGTCGCTGGTCTAGGGGTGTAGAATGGTGCAGTTCAAGTTCAAGTTCAAGTTCAGAGATTTGTATAGTGCACTACTCACCCATAGGGTCTCAAGGCGCTTGTGGGAGGGGGAGCATTATTTATCGAATAGCCAGGTTTTAAGTTCCTTTCTGAAGGAAATGTGGTTCTGTGTAAGGCTAGTGACCAGTGTGTGGGTGACCGTCTTTCTTGTTTCGGTGGGGATCCAACGGAAGATTTTTTTGTGCATACGGAGTACGTTGAAGCAAGAGGATGAGACGGCGTTAACTTGTCTGGTCATCGAGAGGGAGGAGTCTAGGATGAAGCCCAGGTTTTGTGCGTGGTCTGTGGGTATGGGTGCTGTGCCCAGGGCCGATGGCCACCAAGAGTCGTCCCAGGCAGAGGGTGAAGATCCTAGGATGAGAACTTCCGCTTTGTCTGAGTTAAGTTTTAGGCGGCTGTTTTTCATCCATTCGGCCACTTCTTTCATGCCTTCATGAAGATTGGTTTTGGCGGTGTTAGGGTCTTTGGTGAGGGAAAGGATCAGCTGGGTGTCTTCAGCGTAGGAGATGATGTTGAGGTTGTGTTGTCGCGCGATGGATGCGAGGGGACTCATGTACACGTTGAAGAGGGTGGGACTAAGTGATGATCCTTGTGGGACTCCGTAGATGACTTTGGTGGCTTCTGATTTGAAAGGGGGGAGTCGGACTCTCTGGGTTCTCCCGGCGAGGAACGAGATGATCCAATCCAATGCTTTTACTTTTAATCCGACGTCGCTGAGGTGTTGTATGAGGGTGTTATGACAGACTGTGTCGAAGGCGGCGGAGAGGTCGAGTAGGATGAGGGCAGCTGTTTCTCCGTTGTCCAGTAGCATTCGGATGTCATCTGTCGCTACAATGAGGGCGGTTTCGGTGCTGTGTTTGGCTCGAAAGCCGGACTGTGAGGGGTCGAGGGAGTTGTTGGATTCAAGGAAGGCGGCGAGCTGGCTATTGACGGCTTTCTCAATGACTTTGGCTGGGAAAGGGAGGAGGGAGATGGGGCGGTAGTTCTTAAGTTCAGAGGGGTCAGCTGTGGGCTTCTTCAGGAGGGCAGTGAGTTCGGCGTGTTTCCAGCTTTCTGGGAAGGTAGCGGAGTTGAAGGTGCAGTTGATGACATCACGGAGATGAGGTGCGATGATGGAGTCTGCTTTGTTGAAGATGTGGTGGGGACAGGGGTCGGTTGGCGATCCTGAGTGGATGGAGTTCATCATGCGGATGGTGTCTTCAGTGGTGATTGGGTTCCAGGCGTTAAGGTTGTTAGATATCGGTTTGGTTTTGGGGGTGGGTGGGGTGGGCTGTTCTTTCGAAGTGTTCTTAAAGCTGTTATGTATGTCGGCGATTTTGTTGTAGAAGAAAGAGGATAATGAGTCGCAGAGGTCTTGAGAGGGAGTAATGTCGTTTGAGGCTGCGGTGGGGTTGGTAAATTCTTTGACGATGTTGAATAGTTCCTTGCTTTTTTGGGCGTTGTTGTTTAGTCGATTCTTGAGTGCTGATTTCTTGGTGGCGCGGATCAGTTGGTGGTGTTTGCGGGTGGCTGCCTTGAAGGTGGTCAGGTTGTCAGTGGTTGGGTTTTTTCTCCATGTTTTTTCTAGAGTACGGCATAGTTTCTTGGAGTTCTTAAGGTCATTGTAGAACCAGGGGGCCTTTTTGCTATCTTGTGTGATCTGGTGGTTTCTTAGGGGTGCTAATTCGTCAGCGCTGTGAGTGATCCATTGTTTGAGTTTGGTGGCAGCTTCGTTTGGGTCTGATGAGAGGGTTGGAGGGTTTTGGTTGAGCGACGTGATGAGTTGGTCGGTGGTGATTTTGTTCCAGTTTCTTCGAGGAATAGGTAGTGGGGGGTTGTGAATCGTGGTAGGTTTGTAGCTGAAGTGAACACAGCTGTGGTCCGTCCAATGGAGAGCTGTGGTGTGATTGAAGGAGATGTGTTTGCTGGAGGTGAAGATAGGGTCGAGCGTGTGTCCGGCTAAGTGGGTGGGGGTGTTAACAAGTTGTTTGAGTCCGAGATTGGCCATGTTGTCTAGAAGGGTGGTGGTGTTGTGGTCGTTTTTCTTTTCCAGGTGGAAGTTGAAGTCTCCCAGTAGAATGTAGTTCTTGGAGGGGAGGGCGTGAGGGCTGATGAAGTCGGTGATGTCTTCGCAGAATTGTTTACGGGTTCCTGGTGGTCTCTAAGTGTGGTTCTGGGGTCGGTGTGGATCTGGAAGTGGAGGTGTTCGGCGGTTGCGAGGTAGTCGTCGAAGCTGGTCGGAATGCGGATGGTGTTTTTATGAACGATGGCGATGCCGCCTCCTGTTTGGTTGGTACGGTCTTTTCGGATGATTTTGTACGCGTCTGGGATGGCTATGGCGATGTCGGGTGCTGATGATGCGTTCATCCAGGTTTCTGTAAGGAAGGCGATGTCCGGTGACGCAGTGTCAAGTAGGTCCCAGAGTTCTGTGGCATGTTTGTGGATCGAGCGGGTGTTTAGCAGGATGCATTTCAGGTGGTTAGAGTCGAAGCTGTGTTTGGAGGTCGTGGATTTGGTGTGGGACTTGATGCTGGTAAATTTGCAGGAGTGGCAGGCGAAGGGACCGTGGGTACGTCATGGGGCAGCTTCGTAGCATTGTGGTGTGCGTCCGGGGTTAAGGGCTAGGAGGGTGGCGGCGTCATACGTTATGAGGGTGGAGTGTGGTTTGCGGGAGCCAGGGGGTCTGGCGCTGGGCGCGGTCCAGGCGCAGACGGGCGTAGACGGGCTTACCTTTGGCGCACCTTCGGCGCGCATGTGGCGTGACCGCTGCGCTCAAAGACATCTGTCATATATAGATAGTGGGGGGGGAGGGGCGAGGGCGAAGCAGCTGGGAGGCGGGAGGCGGGGTGGAGATCCGGGGAGGGAAGGCAAAACAACAACAGCAAAAACAAGATGGCAATCGGCCAAATTCAGTGCAGGGTTGGGGCAAAAAGTATGCAAAAACGCTAAGATACTTCAAGTGGGACCGGCACAGGACACAATTAATTAAAAAGTTAAATGTTGGCAGCACAAACAAAGCAGAGCGTTGCAGCACGCTATGGGAGGCTAGCGCTACGCTAATATGCTAATCAGCACAAGCGCTACGTTACTATGTTAATCTGCACAAATACTTCAAACAAATCGAGCGCAGTTAAATGCAGTTAAATCGAGCGCAGTTAAATTCAGGCAGTGGTCTTGTGGTCACGATACCGGAATGAGGGTCGGGGAAGCAGCGTGAGGAGGAGCGACCGCTTCTGACGAGTCAGGACGGTCACAGAGCAGGGGTCATTGGTGCGGTGGTCTAGACTGGTGCAGGGGTCTAGAGTGGTGCAAGGGTCTAGACTGGTGCAGGGGTCTAGACTGGTGCAGGGGTCACTGGTGCAGGGGTCAAGACTGGTGCAGGGGTCTAGAGTGGTGCAGGGGTCTAGATTGGTGCAGGGGACTAGAGTGGTGCAGGGGTCTAGACTGGTGCAGGAGTCGCTGGTGCAGGGGTCTAGACTGGTGCAGGGGTCTAGACTGGTGCAGTGGTCTAGACTGGTGACTGGTGCAGGGGTCTAGACTGATGCAGGGGTTGCTGGTACAGGGGTCTAGACTGGTGCAGAGGTCGCAAGTGCAGGGGTCCAGACCGGTGCAGGGGTCGCTGGTACAGGGGTCTAGAATGGTGCAGGGTCATTGGTGCGGTGGTCTAGACTGGTGCAGGGGTCTAGACTGGTGCAGGGGTCACTGGGGCAGGGGTCTAGACTGGTGCAGGGGTCACTGGTGCAAGGGTCTAGACTGGTGCAGGGGTCTAGACTGGTGCAGCGGTCTTGACTGGTGCAGGGTTCAAGACTGGTACAGGGTTCTAGAGTGGTGCAGGGGTCTAGATTGGTGCAGGGGTCTAGACTGGTGCAGGAGTCGCTGGTGCAGGGGTCTAGACTGGTGCAGGGGTCTAGATTGGTGCAGGAGTCACTGGTGCAGGGGTCTAGACTGGTGACTTGTGTTAAAGAGGGTTAGTGGGACTACGTGTCACTGGATTTGCATATGGAAATATGCCTCACTGATCGAAGGGAGTCTGGTGCTGTGGTCGCTGCCACGAAGTTGGGGTCTCTGCCATTCAGGACTCAGTCATTTATAAAGCGCACTACATACCCGCGAGGGTCTCAAGGCGCTGGGGGGGCGCTACTGATCGAACAGCCAGCCAGGTCTTGAGTGTCCTCCTGATGGTCAGCAGGTCTTGGGTCTGTCGTAGGCTCAGTGGGAGGGAGTTCTATGTCTTGGCGCCGAGGTGGGAGAAGCATCTCCCGCCGGTGGTTGTTCTTCGGATGCGCAGGACGGTGGCGAGTGAGAGGTCGGCGGAGCGTAGCTGGCGGTTGGGGGTGTAGAAGGAGAGTCGTATGGTGAGGTAGGCTGGGACGGTCTTGTGGAGTGCCTTGTGCGCGTGGGTGAGGAGCTTGAAGGTGATCCTCTTGTTGAGGAGGAGCCAGTACAGGTTTCTCAGGTGGGGGGTGATGTGGCTGTGGCGTGGTACGTCGAGGATCTGTCGTGCTGAGGCATTTTGGATGCGTTGTAGTCGTTTGATGAGCTTGGTCGGGGCTCCCGCGTAGAGGGTGTTTCTGTAGTGGAGTCAGCTGCTGACAAGGACCTGGGTGACTGTCTTTCTTGTATCTGTCGGGAACCATCTGAAGATCTTGGTGAGCACACAGATGGTGTTGAAGCAGGAGGAGGAGACGGCGTTGACTTGCTTGGTCATTGAGAGTGGAGTGGTGTGGCTCACTGGTTAGAGGCGGCAGACCCGTAAGCAGAGAACGGCCCGGGACCAGGGTTCAATTCCCGACGCGGCAGAGTCGTGGACCAGGGTCAGCGGACTCGATAATTCTCGCCTCGGTGCCTACTCTAACCAGGGACCACACTCGGCAACTCTGGGCATTAGCTTGCCTCATCTCTACAACGGCCCCCCACATTCGCCGGGGATGCCTGGTTTCACCTTGGAGATACCCAGTAGGGACCATCTCACAGGGATAGCCAGGATGGGTCCCCCAGCGGTCTACAGCGCCACGACGCCTCAGGGCAGCAGTGCGCTTTACAAGACACATACATTTACATTTACATTGAGTCGAGGATGATTCCCAGGTTGCGTGTGTGGTCGGTGGGTGTCGGGGCTGCCCCCTGTGCCGTCGGCCACCAGGAGTCGTCCCAGGCTGACGGGTTGGAGCCGAGGATGAGGACCTCCGTCTTGTCCGAGTTCAGCTTCAGACGACTGGTCTTCATCCAGTCAACTTCCACGTGGCTGCCGAAGGGAGTCTGGTGCTGTGGTCGCTGCCACGGACTTGGGGGTCACTGCTATTCAGGACACAGTTACACATGTGGGATCGGCTTGTGTTGAAGATGGTTAGTGGCACCATGTGTCGCCGGTCTTCCACAGTGCAGGCCAGAGGTAGCGGTGTGCAAGGGCCCACAGCCACATGCATACGTTGGTGATCCCACTGGCCTGCGTAGTGCAGGTTCAGTGGCAACACGTGTCACCGGCCTTCCGTATGCAAATATCCCTCACGGATCAAAGGGAATCTGGTGCTGTGGTCGCTGCCACGAATTTGGGGTCGCTGCCATTCAGGACTCAGGACCACGCCCAGGGCCAGGCCTATTTATTCATACTCCTACGGTGGAGTGGCGTACGTTGGACCAGCCCACCCCGCTGCCACTTCCAGGGGGGGACAACACAGCTACATGACCGAGATCTTCCCCACTGCCTGAGGTAACATGGTTGCGTCCACTGTGCTCTACACTACAAGTATCAATAGTATATCTGCACATGGAGAGGTTTGTGCTTTGCATAGTGAGGTCTGTGCAGCACACCAGCGTTACACTTGGCCTTGTGTGCATTATTATTGATGGGTGATGTTAGACGGACCGGGAGGGTCGGCCGAGGATACGGGGAGAGGTCTCCGGGGAGAGCCGTCTCCAGTGAATCGTACAGACAAGTAACTTCCCCCCCCACAGACGGACACCACACAATGATAAAGTTCACGATACTTTATAGATAATTCTTCAAGTACGGTAGAATGGTACAAGGAGGTCTGGACTCAGGGGTCCCCTCTATTCTGGTCTCTGTTTGGGAAAAGGGTAGCGGGACAGTCTTGTTACCAAAAGATGGAAAATAGCTCTCAATCCTCGAGCTCGGTGGTGTAGATGAACGGGCCGCGGCGGAGCCAGCAGGTCCCGAGATGGATGAAGGAAGACGACGGTCCGCGGCAGAGCCAGCAGGTCCCGATGAAGGTGGTGGTTACAAACGGTCCGCGGCCACGCCAGCAGGTCCCGACGATGATGAAGGATAGGGTGGTTCCCAAAGCCGCGGCAGCGCCAGCAGGCAAGACGAGGGTGCACAAGACAGAGCTACGGCAGCGCCAGTAGTCCGTCAAGGATGAGTTCTTCTTTGCGTCTCTCGACTCCAAGATACAACTCCCGTCCTGCTCTGGAGCTGCCCCAGTTATAGGGCTGGTGTGCTTTGATGTCCGGACCCTCGCACTTGGAGGTCGGGAGGTCCGGGATGAGGGGGTTCAGACACCCAGCAGGGGGGTGGAGCCAGCGCCCGGGGAGGCGATGGGCGAGCGGCACTTGGCGGGGGAGAGCCATCGACACCTCCTGCTCCCATTGACTGACCAAGTAGCCCGCTCACCTCCTGGGTGGATGTTGGTGCCGGAATGTCGGAGGCCTGGCCGGGCCCAGGGTTGAGGTCGATCGGGGGCCAGGCGGCCTCGTGGTGGAGTGTCCAAGATGGCGCCCAGGATGGGCGCGCAGGCCGGTAGTGGGTCGGCCTACGCGGTCAACAGGTTCGAGTGTAGGGGTCCCTGCGGGGACGGTGGACGTGCAATGGTGGTGTGTGGTACTTGCGTGGCTGGTTCGGGCCTGGTTGGGCCGGGGGGGAGCGGCCCTTCATGTGGCCTGTCCAACATGCGTCCCCCCCAGCTGAAGGCGGGGAGAGCTACCCATTCTCTTGGGGACTCTTCTCGTCGAGGCGGAAGAACCGGGACAGGCCATCTGCGTTGGCGTGATCGGGCCCAGGCCGATGTTCAACTGTGAAGTCCATCCCTTGTAGGGAGATGGACCAGCGTAGTAACTTCGGGTTTTCCCCCCGCATCTGCATCAGCCACTGCAGGGGTCGGTGGTCGGTCTGTACCCGAAAGGGGGTGCCAAAAAGGTAGGGCCGGAGCTTCTTGAGGGCCCATACCACCGCGAAGGCCTCCCTCTCTATGGTGCTCCAGCGTTGTTCCCGTGGTAGGAGTCGCCGGCTGATGAAGGCCACCGGCTGGTCATGGCCTTCGGTGTTCACTTGGGACAGGACTGCCCCAATGCCATGGTCGGAGGCATCCGTCTGGACGATGAACTCCCGGCTGTAGTCGGGGGCCTGGAGCACAGGGGCGGAGCACATGGCGGCTTTCAATTGTTCAAATGCAGCTTGACACTCTGGGGTCCAGTTGACTTTCTGGGGCTGATTTTTTGACGTGAGCTCTGTGAGGGGCCTCACGATAGTACCATAGTCTTTCACGAACCTTCGGTAATAGCCCGTGAGGCCCAGGAAGGCTCGTACCTCGGTCTGGGTAGTGGGGGGCTGCCAGGACTGGATGGCGGTAATTTTTAGCTGCAGAGGGGCCACCAGGCCGCTTCCCACCTGGTGCCCGAGGTAGGTTACAGACCCTTGCCCAATTTGACATTTGCTGGCCTTGATCGTGAGGCCAGCTTGCTGAAGGGCGTGCAGTACTGCTCGGAGGTGGTGGAGGTGCTCGGACCACTGGTTGCTGTACACAGCGATGTCGTCTAAGTAGGCGGCGCTGAATCCTTCGAGCCCCGCCAGGACCTGATTGACGAGCCGTTGGAACGTTGCTGGGGCATTCTTCATGCCGAAGGGCATGACTGTGAAATGGTAATGGCCATCGGGCGTGGAAAAGGCAGAACGTTCTTGTGCCCGGGGTGTGAGGCCGATTTGCCAGTAGCCCGCCGTCAGGTCGAAGATACTGAGGTAGCGGGCAGCTCCCATGCGGTCGATTAGTTCATCTGCCCGGGGGATGGGATGTGCGTTTGTCCTGGTGACCGCATTCAAGCCCCGGTAGTCGACACAGAACCGGAGTTCTGGTGTGGTGCCGGGGGCAGCTGCTTTGGGGACCAGTACTACAGGGCTGGCCCAGGGGCTGTCTGAGGGCTCGATGACCCCGAGCGTGAGCATTTTGGCTACTTCCTCCTGGATGCAGGCCCGTACCCGATCTGGCACGCGGTAGGCCCGGTGGCGGATAGGGGGACTGTCCCCCGTGTCCACATCGTGTGTACACCAGGAAGTGACACCTGGGGTGAGGGAGAACAGGCTGGCGAATTGTGACAGGAGAACTTGGCACTCCTGGTGTTGCTCTCGGGTGAGGGCCTCTGAGAGTCGGACCCCATCTACGGAACCGTCTTTCTCCCGCGTTCGTAGGAGGTCCGGGAGGGGCTCGGAGTCCTCTTCAGCCCCATTGTCTGTGGCCATCAGGAGGCTGAGTTCTGTCCGTACAAAGTGCGGTTTCAGTCTGTTAGCGTGGAGGACCCGGAGGGGGTTCCGGGAGGATTCCAAGTCGATGAGATAGGTAGCCGGACCCTTGCGCTCGACCACTTTGAAGGGCCCTGTCCACTTGTCTTGTAGGGCGCAGGGCTCGGTGGGGGACATCACCCATACCTGCTGCCCAGGTTCAAATTCGATGGAGGAGGCATTCCGGTCATACCACCTTTTCATGTCCTCCTGACTGGCCTCGAGGTTGGCTTTTGCTAGTTCTCGGAATCGCCGGGTCTGGTTGCGGAGTGTTAGGAGGTAGCGGAAAACATCTGGTGGGTTCTTTAGAGGGGGCATCTCCCAGCCTTCCTTAACTAGGCTGAGCGGCCCGCGCACGGGGTGTCCATATAGCAGTTCAAATGGGCTGAAGCCCAGGGACTTCTGGGGAACCTCTCGATATGCGAAGAGAAGGCACGGCAACAGTACATCCCACTGGCGACGGAGGGGCTCTTCCAACCCCCCGATCATCCCTTTGAGCGTGCGGTTGAACCGCTCAACGAGTCCGTTTCCTTGAGGGTGATAGGGGGTCGTGAACCGGTAGGTAACCCCGCACTGTTGCCAGAGAGATTTCATATATTTCGAAATAAAGTTCGTGCCTCTGTCACTGACGACCTCCCGGGGGAAGCCCACCCGGGAGAAGATCCCCATCAGAGCCCGGCCGACTACCGGGGCTGTCACAGTCCGCAGGGGAACAGCCTCCGGGTAGCGGGTGGCGTGGTCCACTAGCACCAGGATGAATCGATGGCCTTGTGCTGTGCGCGGGTCCAGGGGCCCCACGATATCGATTCCGACCCTCTCGAACGGGGTGGTGACCACGGGAAAAGGTTGCAGGGGGGCTTTCAGTTTGCGGCCGCTCTTCCCACTGGCTTGGCACGTGGGGCAAGATCGGCAATGCTGGTGTACATTGTCCCTCATCTTGGGCCAGAAGAAGTGGGTCACCAGGCGGCTATAGGTTTTGTCTTGACCCAAGTGTCCTGCCAGGGGGACATCGTGGGCCAGGTTTAGCAGAAAGTCTCTAAAACGGAGGGGCACCACTAGGACTCGGCTGGCCCCCAGCTCCGCGATTCTTTGCTCACTGTACAGCAGATCATTGTCCCAGTAGACCCAGTGAGTTCCGGAGGTATCCCCTGCGCTTTGGGCTAGCGCTTGCTGGCGGAGTCCCTCGAGGGAGGGACAGGTCTTTTGTTCTTGGCGAAATTGTTCTTGCGTGGGCCCCCCCTCTTGAGGCCACTGGTCGAGGTTAGCGAGGTCTGGAGGTTGAGCTGGTTCGGGGGGGACGTCACGGTCGGTGGTTTCGGCGGGGGCGACCGGAGGCGGTGGCGCCGGCCATTCGAGTTCCTCTGGGCGGGTGTTGGCACGGGCGGTCATGGACCGGGTGGTGACGCACGCCCAGTCCGGGACGCCCAGCATCCCCAGGTGCTCTTTTCGCTCGACTGCTGCCCATGGAGAGCTTTCCAGGTCATTACCCAGGAGGCAGTCTACGGGGGCATCATCTCGGACCGTCACCTTCAACATGCCGGAGACCCCTCCCCATTCGAAGGGGACGCAGGCCATCCGACACAGACTTTCTGAGTTATCGGCTGAACGTACAGGGCAGAGAATGTTTGGTAAGTATTGTTCGGGGGTCACCAGGTGACAGCGGACGGCTGTTACACTGGCCCCAGTGTCACGAAGGGCTTCAGCCCGGCGTCCATTGATGCCCACCCATTGGCTGTACTTCTGGGTATTAGCGGGTAGGGGGACCCGCGGGACCATGTCTCTTCCCCCTAGGCAGGCGAGAGCCATGGCGGCTGGCTCCCATTCTTGGTGTTCCTGTTCATATTCTTCTTGTTCCTCTGAGATCCGTTCCTCCCCCAGAGCAGCAGCGGCTACTTGGCGGGGTCTTGGGCTCTGGTACTGGGGGCAGTTTGGGTCGTTTGCATAGTGTCCGACTCGTTGACATCGATGGCAGGTAACATTGGTTCGATGTCCCGGTCGCGCTGGGGTGCTGCCCCGGTTGGCCGGGGGGGTGGGGCTGGTAGTGGGGGTGACCGGAGCGTTACTTCTTCCGCGTCCTTGGCCTCCACCTCCTCGGGGACGGTGCTGACCATTGTTGTTCCGGTTCTGTTCGCAGGACCCATTTCGGCTCACTCTGGTGATCTCCCACCGGTCTGCTTCGGCTGCGAGCTGCCGGGGATCCGTTAACTTGCTGTCGAGGAGGTGCTGGCGGAGTTCAATGAAGCAATTGTTCGACAGATGCTCCCATACCATAAGATTGAACAGTTGTTCGTAGGTTGTGACCTTGCTTCCTTTGATCCAGCCCTCGAAGGCTCGGCTAAAGTAATTGACATAGTCCACCCAAGTTGTACCTGGGATGCGGGTGCAGTCTCGGAACCTCTGACGGTACATCTCGGGTGTGAGGCCATAGCGGGTGAGGAGTGCAGCTTTCATATGGTCATAGGAGGTCATCTGCTGGTCCGGGAGTTGCAGCAGGGCGTCGCGGCCCTCATTGAGGAATCTCCCCCACAGACCGGCCCCCCAATCGCTTCTATCGATCCGGTGTGCAGTCATAGCGATTTCATAGGCCTTAAACCATTGCTGGATGTCGTCCTCTCGGAAGTATTCTCGAACGACATCCTTGGGGATGTGTACCTTCTTCTCTGTTGCCCCTGGAGTGTGGGGTTGCTCGGGCACCCCTGTTTCTTTATTCTGTTTGCGTAGGTCGATTTCAGCTAATTTCCGCTCATGTTCATATGCCAGTTTCTTTTCCTCGAGCTCCCTTTGTCTCTGTTTCTCCTCTCTTTCTTCTCGGAGACGCAGGTGCTCTAAGTTGATTTTCTGTTCGGCCAACTTTAGTTCAACGTCCATTTTGAGCCGGGCCATTTCCAGCTCGTGTAGTCGGGTTCTTTCTCGTTCCTGGATCTCGTCTGGCGAGAGACCCGTTCTTCGTTCTTCAGGGGCCATGGGGGTTTGTGCTGCGATGTCTTGATCGGGGGTTCCGGCAGCCCCGGTTTCCGCCCAAGATTCCAGGGCCTGCTTAAAGTCATCTTTGGTATTTAGTCCGGTGGTAGCGATACCTAATTCGATACAGAACTGTTTAAGTTCACGATGGCTGTACTCGCCCAATTTCTCCATATGGAATTTCTCCGTTGATCCGCTGTCTTTAGTTGACATCGTGATTCGTCGTGGGGTGAGCTACTCTCTGTACGGTTTATGCGGTGATTCGGATCCCGTCGCTGGCCACCAATGTTAGACGGACCGGGAGGGTCGGCCGAGGATACGGGGAGAGGTCTCCGGGGAGAGCCGTCTCCAGTGAATCGTACAGACAAGTAACTTCCCCCCCCACAGACGGACACCACACAATGATAAAGTTCACGATACTTTATAGATAATTCTTCAAGTACGGTAGAATGGTACAAGGAGGTCTGGACTCAGGGGTCCCCTCTATTCTGGTCTCTGTTTGGGAAAAGGGTAGCGGGACAGTCTTGTTACCAAAAGATGGAAAATAGCTCTCAATCCTCGAGCTCGGTGGTGTAGATGAACGGGCCGCGGCGGAGCCAGCAGGTCCCGAGATGGATGAAGGAAGACGACGGTCCGCGGCAGAGCCAGCAGGTCCCGATGAAGGTGGTGGTTACAAACGGTCCGCGGCCACGCCAGCAGGTCCCGACGATGATGAAGGATAGGGTGGTTCCCAAAGCCGCGGCAGCGCCAGCAGGCAAGACGAGGGTGCACAAGACAGAGCTACGGCAGCGCCAGTAGTCCGTCAAGGATGAGTTCTTCTTTGCGTCTCTCGACTCCAAGATACAACTCCCGTCCTGCTCTGGAGCTGCCCCAGTTATAGGGCTGGTGTGCTTTGATGTCCGGACCCTCGCACTTGGAGGTCGGGAGGTCCGGGATGAGGGGGTTCAGACACCCAGCAGGGGGGTGGAGCCAGCGCCCGGGGAGGCGATGGGCGAGCGGCACTTGGCGGGGGAGAGCCATCGACACCTCCTGCTCCCATTGACTGACCAAGTAGCCCGCTCACCTCCTGGGTGGATGTTGGTGCCGGAATGTCGGAGGCCTGGCCGGGCCCAGGGTTGAGGTCGATCGGGGGCCAGGCGGCCTCGTGGTGGAGTGTCCAAGATGGCGCCCAGGATGGGCGCGCAGGCCGGTAGTGGGTCGGCCTACGCCGTCAACAGGTTCGAGTGTAGGGGTCCCTGCGGGGACGGTGGACGTGCAATGGTGGTGTGTGGTACTTGCGTGGCTGGTTCGGGCCTGGTTGGGCCGGGGGGGAGCGGCCCTTCATGTGGCCTGTCCAACAGGTGACATGCCTCCTTCACACATACTTGGTTGCCACATCTCCCAACAATCAGCTTTTGTGTGTTTGAGGGGATTTCGTATTTTGGGATGGTCCGTTGTCCTGTTTTGCGCTGCTTTGGTCGTAGTAGCGGGGTAGTGGTCCGGGGGGGGAGGTTCTGGTGGTGGTGGCGCTGGGTGTTGTAGCCTTGTTGGGTGTCGGAGCTGCTTGATCAGTACCTCTATCATTAGATGTGGCTGTGAGTTGGGTCGAATTCACGGTGTAGATAGTCGACCTCCTTAAACCAGTTAAAGGTAGATGTTATTTTGTTACTGCTAAGTCCGCTTATCGCCTGCTTTTTGGATCGCATTGCAGATTTGGCTGGTCGTTGAAAATATGCGGAAGTGGTGTTTTCATGTTTTTGTGCACGGGAACGCCTACTTTGCATATCATTACCATTAGTTGTGGCTCTCGTTTGTGGCGATTTTTTTGGCGGAAGTTATCGATGGAAAAGTGGTGAGATTTGCATTTTTCACCAGGTTGAGAATGGGATGATAATTAAGAAACACAGAAAAAAAGATAGGTTTAATGAATATTATAATTAGAAATTACCATTTAAAAAACCTTTGAAGTTCACTGAAAAAAACCATAGGTTTCAGGCACGTTATAGTTAGAAATTAGCATTTTTTTTAAACCCTTAGAAATGCACTGAAAAAACGATAGGTTTCAGGCACGTTATAGTTAGTTGAACATTTCACTCGTACAAAACCAGAGACATTCCCTGTTTATTGTTAGTTGAGCTAACTATAACTCGTGCCCCCGCAATGCACTGCTGATGACATCACATATTACATCATTCATGACATGGTCAGTGACATCACTGATGACATTACTGATGACATCACAAATGACATCACTGATGACATCATCCGTGTGAAAATCTGATGCACCTCATCAGACCCTAATGTAACACTTGATACACCCACTCTAAAATACAGACTATAATTTACGAAACCAGGAATACACCAGTACCAGTTAGTACACATCCACTCACTAATTCCTAGGTCTACACACACATCCATTCATTCACCCATACAGTCACTCATACATACAATCAGCCGTCAATACAGAATTATCATATCCAGTCACATATCTATACAGACACTCACACACCGCCACTCATCCACAGTTACTCACACACCTAGTCAGTCATCAATACAGCATTATCATATCCACTCACACATCTGTACAGACACTCAGACACCACCTCTCAATCACAGAGTTACTCACACACCTAGTCAGTCGTGGAAATAATCAATCACACTTTCATTTACTCATCTGTACAGTTATACACACACCACCTCACTTATTTAAATAGCTACTAACACATACTTTCACTCTAATGCAATAACTAATACAAACACACACTGATCCATACAGGCACTCTCACAATCACTCACTCTCACGTATAGTCATTTATACACTCCATCACTCACACATACTGCCTTTCACATACAACATAACAGGTGATTTTGTAAAGTGCACGATTACCCGTAGGTGTCCTGCCGCTGAATAACAGATGTTTAGTGTTACCCAACTCAATGGTACTCATTTTATCGACCTCAGATGGATGACAGGCTGAGTGGACCCACAGGGGTTTGAACCTGTGACCATGAGGTGAAACACAGGCCCCTGCAGTGGCTGCTTTAGTCCACTGAGCCACCAGACCCATATGCAGTTACTCACTCATGTACCACTGAGGCGTTCATTCACTCACCAACCCACCCATACATACACTCACCCACCCGTACCGCCCTTCACAGATGCACTCTTGAACCCAAACACCCAGTGAATCATCCACTCACACATCTATGCACAGAGTCACACACCCCCACCCACCCACACAGACAGTCAGACACCCATATAGATACTCAGACAACCAATCAATAACCCATATAGACACTCATGTAGCTACTCACCAACCCATGCAGCCACTTACACACCAACTGACAGACTGAACTGTGTGAATCTCTGTATCAGTCCCTAACACAAACATTCAGTAAGACACGTTCAATCAGTCACTTACACAGCCAGTCGCACACCTACTAAATCATCCATCCTGACGCTTATACACCCATTCATTCTTCAATACACTTTGGCAAATATATATAAAACTTATTTACATTTTAAAGAAACACACATTCATTGGATGATGTCATCAGTGATGTCATCAGTAATGTCATCAGTGATGTCACTGACCATGTCATGAATGATGTAATATGTCATGTCATCAGCAGTGCACTGCGGGGCCGCTAGTTATAGTTAGCTCGACTAACTATAACAGCGGAATTTCTATCGTTTTGTATGAGAGAAATGTCCAACTAACTATAACGTCCCTTAAACCTATGTTTTTTCAGTGAATATATATATATATATATATATATACATATATATATATATATATATATATATATATATATATATATATATATATATATATATATATATATATATATATATATATATATATAATAAGTGTAAGGGAGAGCAAGAAATGTCACATTATGTTAATCTAATTTCTGCTCACTCATCTTGACAAACAGAATGATTTTCGAGGAGGCGAAACACCTCATTGACGGCGATTAAATAATTAAGAAAACATAGAAAACAAAGAAGTCTTGTGGCCGCCACAGAGTTTGCTGCCGGTTAACAGCGTCTCAAGATGACGCATGTGAAGTGAGCGCGGTGCAGTGTGAGCTCCAGTTTCCATAGAAACCTTCCAAACAGAAGCGCGCACTTTTATATCTTAGGACTATGCGCCGTTCTCTTGTGTTTTAGCAATTTTTGACTTATAAAAGCTCTTTTAGGGAGCGAGAGGGCGGGGCCTGGCTTGTTGTGGGTCAGTGCAGGCGGCTTTAGTTCTAGTGAATCGAAGGACGACGCTTCTCTCCAGAGACCCCCAACCTTCACTCTCCACCTCAAGAGAGCTCGCTGCCTCATCTGTTGCCGGAGGGCAGAGCCGCGAGCCTTCCTGTGGTGCTGCCCTGAGT